>NW_009798284.1:276652-312107 GCF_000520075.1 Aphanomyces astaci
TGCGCTGCGGGTCTTTTCTTGTTCCGGCACGGGACTCACGCATCTTTCGCATGAGTGTGCTGTACGGAATTCGTGTCTTCAACGACACGATCTTGCCGCATTCACCTGCGAGCACGGTCAGCACCGCTGCGTCAAGTTCCTTCGTTGTGTAGCGACTCCGAGGGGTGGGCATGGCCGCGCAGTACCAGAGGTGATCCAATACGATAAAATTCGGTTTCGCGCGTCACTGGTATAGGTTTTTTGAGGTTATCCCGCCTAATATTTTTGTTATTTGATTGGCTAATTCCAAGAGATCATAAATAGGTCCGTGCGTCGTAAATAGAACCTTTACGTTAACCTCGGCAAGTGGTGTTGCGTGTAGCGTGCATGAAGAAGCACACTGGAAGTGTGTCAGCGTGCAATGCGTAAGTAAGGTTCGATCAGCATGACGGAATGGTTATGCATTGCATGTGTAGGAATGGACAGCATTTCGAACGTTCCATCGCAAAGGGGGACGGGCGTGACTCCCTCCGCTTGCGGGGAATGTACCCGTCCATTCAATTGATACACATGCTGACTTGCCCACGTAGTTGCCAATATAAACGCACGCATAACGCTCCAGTACGTAAGCCATCATTACGACTACAATTCTGGTCTTGCGATCCCTGACCTTTCGGAATTTACATTCTGACCAATCCGATGATTTAAAACGCATTTAAATACCAGTATCGGTCGGGATTTATCCTGTGAATTTCTACACAGCTATAAAATAACTGTAGGAAGATTTTTTTAGTCGATTTATTTTAATTTATCATCCTCGTAATATTCAAAACTCGATCAGAATTCCTTTACTGTATTTCAGGTCAAATACAATCCCAACAATACACGGCAGTGATGGCCACAGCGAACGACGTGTTGCCGCCTGGCGCTGTGCATGTAAAGTACACGGAGAAGAAGGAGGGCGGTAAGAAGGAAGAAGGTCCAGGCGTAATCTTGCTTCGCGATGCGCTGTGGATGAAGACAACTTCGCGGAAGCTATCCATTGCGTTCAAGGACATCCAGGACTTGCAAGTGAACGCGACTTCTGCGGGGGCATCCAAGACAGCGCGGTACATGATGCGGTTCCGTGTGCGTCAAACACCCATGGTGATGTACATCTTGGAGTTCACGACCAACGACGACCTCCAGCGCATCAAGGAGCAGCTCAGCCATGCGATCTTAACGACGATGCCGCCGCCACCCGCCTCCCATCATCCGTCGTTTCGAGGCGAAGGTTGGTGTACCCCACCCTACCATCGTCATTTGCTCATGTTTGTCTCCATGGATAGGCACATCGGACGCAGAGCAGAAGCAGCGTCAGCAGCTGCTGCAAAAGCACCCCAACACGCTCAAACGCCAGTACAACGACATGGTCGTGGGTACGTACAATCTACCTAGTACCTACTAGTACTTAGTACCTACTGTATGTATGTATGTAGGCGACTTGATTTCTGAACATGACTTTTGGAACTTACCTTGTCGCAAGCAACTGCTCTTAACCGAACGGGCGAAACGCCAGAAAACCGGGAAAACGTCGGAAATCTTGTCGGACGTGCAAGGCGAGAACCAGAGCGGCGGCAAATCGGTTAAGTACAACTTGAACCCAGAGATCATCCACCAGATCTTTGTGCAGTACCCTGTCGTGTACTTGGCATATCAAGAGCAAGTACCTGATAAGATGACTGGGCTCGAGTTTTGGGGGTTGTTTGTCAAGTCGAAGTATGCCCATCGCGATAAGACCAGCGGACTCTCGACCCAGCAAAATCAACAGCATCACCTTGGACATCCCGAAGATTTATTTACCAGATATGAAGAGAAGTATCAAGCCAAACTCCAGCAAGTCGGACCCACAGACCTCCAGCATGTGGACCCGCTCATCAACCTCGTCGCATCCTACTCGAACGACTCTGTTCAATCGACCACAGACACAAACCTGGCCAAATTCAACCGCCATGCCGCCGATGTCCTCCATGTGAAAGGCGCCGCCGCCGCCGCCCTCGACTCGATTGTGTTGGCTGTCGAATTGGATGACCTGGCGCCGCCCCAGCCCGAGCCCGTTCTGCCCCTGAGTTTGGAAAACGCAGCTCGATACTTCGAGCATGACAATACCTTGGATGTATGTATATGTATATATATCTATGCGATGTATTTTATTATATTACTATTCAGATGATGTGGGATGTATATGGATGTATGTATGGAATTGGGGAGTGCTTGTTGGTTGGGAATAGGTAAAGAAGTATGCGGGCGTGTATGTGTGTGTCGTTGTTATATGGGGGATGGATGGGTGGATGATCGATTAGCTTCTGATAGAGGATATTATATATATATATATATATATGAAATAAAGGTACACAAGACATCATGGATGATCGATTAGCTTCTGATAGAGGATATTATATATATATATATAGGAAATAAAGGTACACAAGACATCATGGATGATCGATTAGCTTCTGATAGAGGATACACAAGACACCAGAATGAATTGTTGTTGACTTTATACTAGTGTCTATTAAATTTCAGATTGAACACAATTCACTAAGAAATATATTGAAAAACCTATTATTGGTTCATTCATATGAGATGGATTCTGTGCTAGTACTGTATATGGTGGTGGAAAGGGGTACCAACGTGAATCCTTGGTAGCCAATCAGAATGCCACGTTCATTCTTTTTAGCCAATCAAACATATTCTTTGCTCGATTTGGGGACGATTTCAACAATCCCCCCACACAATATGGTGTCTGTCGATTTGGACTTTGGTGAGGTGGAATAGGGAAATATATGGACTCTGAATAACTAGAGTATTTTGGATAGTACTTTATGGATACAATTGTTGTGCTTTCAGTCAAATTTGCCTATTTTTGGGAATTGATGAAATCGCAACTAATCGAGCAAACGAGTATGATTGGCTACAAAGAATGAAGGTTGCAATTTGATTGGCTAAAAAGATTGATTGTAGTATTGCAGTCTCAAAGATACCTCTTCAACTTAGTTTTATATGAAATTTCGAAGGTCCGGAGATTGTTCGGCGGTTGATTCAATTGAAATGTTTGAGTAGAACACATTGTGGATTGCTTAATTCCGTAAAATGTAGGATCTGCAGGCTACCTTTGGTGCAGTTTCATATTGTGTGCTTTGATGTTGGAATAATGGCTATTGAAATCTATATATATATTTATTATATATATATATTATATATATATATATACATCGCGCATAGTTTGAGTCTTATAATTGATTTGAATTATTATTTTGCCATAGACCAAGTCGGAACTACTTGGGCACGAAACTACCAGCAGCAGCAATACAAAATGGCAGGCGTCCCAAGTTGCGCTGTCGCGTATGGTGCTGAGTCCACTCGACTTGTCGGCGGCTTTTCCTCGTAAGTAAAGTGTATAAGTCTAGTGTAGAGTATATATATATATATATAACTGTGGCGATAAGTGGGGTATTGTACTTTTGTATAGTGTATCTTTTTTAACTGTTGACATATAGTAGGTAGTGTCTTCACTTGTGTTTCGCTGGTATGATTCATATATATATATATATGGTTTGGTTATACATATGTATCTGCCAAGGTTGTGGGGTAGGTTCTTTTTTTGGAAGGAATATGATAATTATCTAATTAGTATGATTCTTTTATTAAATCAAGAAATTGTATGCATGTATTAAAAATATTGTATGTAGGGCATGCACGGGGGATATTGGATGATATTTTAAAAGAAAGTGACGAAACCAATGCATTGGATCAAGCCAATCGCCAAGCGGACACACGGTTCATCTCGAGGTATGTAGTTAGTTATATTAATATTATTATTAATATTATTTCTAATAACGATTGTATCTATCGTTTACAGCAACTTCAAGACCCAATTGACCAACCATTTTCACGACGTGAGCGAGTTGCTGCGACACTATCTGAGCTTCAAAGCCAAAGCTATGCACGAAGGCACGGCGGAGGCGCGGACGAAATTGGCCAAAATCAAGGCCAAAATGGGTGAAAAATTCGAGTATTTGGAGCATATTCGCAACAAGTTGCCGCCGGCGGAAAAGACGACGCTGGCGCCGCTGCTCACTCCGTTTCTAGATCAACTCAACATTCCGTTCTTGGACGACGATTCCAAAGCGTTTTAGTTAGTAGAGGTTGAGTGGTACTACTAGTATTACTAAATAAATGCCCAATATATTTCGATAAGTTGGTGACTTTTCACCTAACTAGTTACTGATAATACTACATGGACAAAAGAAGTTTTGACTAAGTACAGTTGTACTGTAATATACAACTACAATATGAACCGGATATACAATCCTTCATGCACAGACTGTACTTACGTGAATGGAGAAGGGTGAATTATACTGGTATAGTCGAAGGATGAATTGTACTGTTACTGTAGTTAGGTGTATGTAGGTTGTACGGTGAAAAATCATGGCGATATTTTACGTCGGCGTGAAATATAGTGGAGGTTGGATGAACGATATGGATGATCATTACGTGAAATATAACCGATGTGGGACTGTATTGAAAAAAACAGCTGAAATTCAACGCAAAATGGTGTAGTAAGGGGGTTAAGGTCCGTTGATGTAAATCTTATCCAATTATAAATTGTTGCCTTCCGTTTAGGCCATCTGGTTGATCATGCATAGGGTATTTTGTCCGTTGGCTTCGTTAGATCCGTGTCACAGATTGAGGACTCCTACGACAGTCGCCTTCATCGTCGTCGTTTCGAGTGGGTTTGGATTTGGGCGACGGGGGTTTGTTGAATGCGAGGGCCTTGAAATGTTGCGACATTTCATTCACGAGTGGGGCTGGCACGGCCTGGGGTAGCCCAATATTATCACGTTGAACTTTTCAAGTAGAATAGACATACACGTGTTTCAATGGTCAGTGGAGGACGGGGCAGCAGCGAAGGGGCGTTTAAAGGGGGATAAGGGGGTAAGTAAACGTCGGGGTGGACGTTTATCTCTTCTGCCACTGGCATGGCACACACGATCGAGTCGAAGTCGGGGGCAGATGGGGCTACGGGGGCTTGCAGCACCACCGACACGGAGTAGTGCTCAAAGCACACGACGCAAAACGAGTCCTGGTACTGGTTTTCCCAGCTGCATCGGATGCACACCCACCTGCCATCATCGTCGGCATGTCTGTCGCCCGTTGAACGTTCCGCCAATATGGATGGACTTGGTATCTACGCACACAGCTTACTTGCCAAAGGAGCATTCGGAAGGGTACGAGGTAGCTAGGTCGATGCACAGGATATGTACACGGAGGTTTTGAAACTATGCCTTGACAGTAGATTGGGTTTCTGTGCTTACTTGAACGGTATAGCCAGCAGGACACTCGTCGTGGACTTGTTCTTCCGGAGGGTCCCATTCGTGTAAAATTTCTTCCAACGCTAGCTTCAATCGCCCGGGAATATCCAACCTATTTAACCAAGGGATGGTAGTTGTATCGTCATTATTGTTATACAGTAGTCTAGGGTTTTAGTCTCTCTGGTCTACTGCCCATGTATTGGTCGGAGAATAGGACAGATTGATTACGTACGAATTCCATTGCGTAGGGTTGTGCAGAGCAACTCGTAAGTCGGCGGCCGTGGTAAACCAATTCTGCCTACAATAATGTTGTCGATTGCTCAGGTGTTGGTCTTGCGGGAATAGGAAAGAATGTTACTGTGCCAAGTACTGAGTCACGTGGTCCACTTGCGTCGCCGAGATGGCAGAGCCGCCCATTCGCTGGATGGCCAATTGCACCACTGTAGACGTCGCCTCGTAATCCCCCACCCGCCATGTACTCATACGATTCGTTTGGTTAGATGGCAACGCTTATATTTTTAGCTGCGAGGTCATCCCAAGGATGCCAGCGATGGACATTTGAGACACGTGAAAGAAGCCACCATACAGTATTGCCGTCAAAACATTCCTGTGGAGACCATTGATTTGTAAACGACGCACAGTAGTCGATGCATTCCTAGCTTACTGTTGTAGGGAGTTGTCGTACGGGGCTTGGGTCGGAAAATGGACTTACAGTTATATAAACTTATTATGCTACCAGTGAAATGCTCACTTAATACTGAAGGTACGCGGCCGCGGCGACCACCACGACACACACGTAGATAAAGTAGTTGTCGGACGGGGCACCTGCGATGTTGGCATTAGCGGCTTTGGTCGGGTCAACTGGCGCTTCGTATAGGGTGCCGATGCACATCTTGTCCATCAACGCTAGCGCGTCCGTGGTGTGCCCAATGTCTTCGAACAGCTCGTTCACGTCCGTGCCAGCTTGTGTGAGCACGAGCTCTGGGCCGCCAGGGTGGTCGTTGACGAACGGCGTGAAGTCGTAAACCTTCTTGGCGCCTGGCCGTCCGATGACGATCCAGCAGTCAGACTCTTTGTTGTGTGCGGCGACTTGTTCGAGGGTAAATACTTTGGCGGACGAGGCAACCATGATGTGTGGATTGATATATTGGTATGGTGTGGGTATGTCCAGGGAAATTGAGCAATGAGTTCATATTGTGTGGCCCTTGGAACGAATCGACGACGATACCAAACGCGCCACCACATCGCATATCTTTGACGCAACCGTCACCAGGACATCATGGTGACTTCTGTCGTCATCTGGTGTTGAATACCTTATTGTTTGTATGTGATTTCGTCGTGATGGTGGACGGTGCGAACGTTGCTGTGGTCAATTTATGTCGCAACCGATCGCGTCGACGGCGTGAACCAAACGTGTCATGCTGCATGGCTATGCTGTGATGATGTCATGTCGTCGTGACGATGCCATCGAGATGGGGGTGACAAGGGACCATCACTTTATAGCAGTGGTCGTCGTGACATGAACGGCCTGGACATAGCTGGCATGCATTGGCTGCGACTTGGTGCACACACAAGTTCTCGATCACAGTGGAGGGCGACGGTGACGAGAGGAGGTCATTGCCGATGACCTCTGAATGGCTTAGGCCACATCGCATGCCTAGATAAAACAAAGCCTGGCGTGTGATCCCAAGTTTGGCTGACGCATCACTCCACTGATAAGCTTATCGGAGGATGCCCTTATTAGGGATGGACGTTGGCACATCACAATGCGTAACAAGAGATCGATCTACTCAAGTTAGGAGTTCTAGATGTAACTGGTGGTCGCCATTAAGGCCACCCGCTGGGGACACGTAGTGCCATCCCGCAACCACAGCAATCACCGACACGTCCAGAAGCACGTTTCGCCGCTGGACGGACTGGCCTTGTTCACCGACATCTGCGCGGCTTCTTCAACGTGCCGATCAAGTACGTTGTAACATTTTGCGGGTGTGCAACGCGTGTTCGACGGCTTCAAAGGCGTCGTTGCTAACTTGGCCACCAAGTCTAGCACAATCTCGGCACCGCCGGGGTGGGCGTCCAGGTACTTGGTGACGTTGTACACCTTCTAGGCACCATCTTCGCCGATAAAGATTCAACTGTCGTCCGAGGTCTTGTGGGTCGCGACGTTCACATTACTTATTGGCAGTTCTTGTGCTTGGGAACATGAACGCATTGACATCGCCAGTCATTGCCACCTCGTTGGCGACGTCATCACCAAACTCGACGACGACTAGCATCATATCATACATATATTTATTATGCTAATATAATTTATATCTAAACATTTGTATCCAACTGGACGAAACATAGTTTTAAATATGGATCGTCGCTCAAACACGCTACGGGTATACCCATCGCGACGAATTCCGGATACGTATCCGGAATACACAACGGACACTCGCATGCCGCTCAAATTATTCAGGGATATACTATTACGGTATTATTGGTCAAACTAACTGAACGGTTTCCCCAGCGGTTTTGGTTTCATGTTGCCGCTGTTGCTACGGAATCTATTTTTAGCCCATCGCGTCCAAGAACCCAACGGAATAGTTTCCGGGGTTAACTTCAACCACCACCATGCCAAGCGAGTTCTTGCAGAAGCAGCAGAATGTGCCAATGATGTTTCGACGACATGGCGACGTCACCCCGAAGACGAAGGGGCATGCTCTGGGCGGGCACGTTCCAGCCCACGTGTACACGCGGCAGCTGGACATCCCCGCCGCGGAGAAGGTGGCGCCATTGATAGCGTTCGACCCGTCCAAGTCCAAAGTTCCCAACTTTATCGCGTTGGACAAAAAAGTGCTGCGCTTCGAAGGGTACTTTCTCGAAGCCGTGCACGAAAGCAACGTTGAAAACTACCGTGTCCGCAAATGCGTGGTGCTGTATTACCTCGAAGACAACACGATTCAGATCATCGAGCCCAAGGTACTTGAACCACCATAAATTAGTGTATGTGTCTCGGTTTTGGCACAGCTTGTTGGGGGGGGGTGTATGTGGAAGGTTATGTACATCCTAACAACTCTCGTGGGTAGATTGAAAACAGCGGCATTTTGCAAGGCAATTTCGTCAAGCGACACCGCATCCCCAAGCCAGAAAGCGACGACGACGGCAACATGGCGTATTATACGTTTTTGGACATCAACATTGGCACCCAAGTGACGTTCTACGGTCGCACATTTCACATACAAACTGCCGATCCGTTTACGCGAACGTTCTTGACAAGTCAGGGGATCCATGTTCCGGCGGACCAGCCCACCCCGCGTGATGCCTACACCGGTACGCTCTCCCAATAGCTTCCCCCTCTTCTTCTTGACTTTCCCCCCGTATACCCCCATGCGTGTATAATACATTACTATGTACATGATCAATTTTACATGAGCTTTCTGGGCTATGCTTACTTGTCCAAGCCAAACATCAAAGACTAAATCCAAGCTTGTTCGTATTTTGCATTCACATGACGGCTTTACCAGAACCTTGCACTATTGCGACGTACTAGTATTTCGAGCAAAGACACAATATACATATTAATTATACTAACGTTAGCTTTTATATATCTTTGACATGCATCCTGGCCAACCTATTGAGCTTCATATCGATCGATATACTACATGACAAAATGAACATCACATCCTCGGACGATAATTCACACTATATTAGTGATTCGACATGCGCACATGGCCCGTGAAACAGGGCAGGACATGGACGCCAACTATGGCAAGAAACAGTACCCGATGAAAGAGTTTATGGAGGCATCGCTTGGAAAATTCGCACGGCCACCGGACCACCGCCGTCGATTTGTCCAGCACGATCGCCACGTGTTGCGCTGGTTTGCCTTGTGGGATGACACATCCAAGCTGTACGGGACCAAACATCGGTACATTTTGCACTTCTTTTTGGCAGACAACACTGTCGAGATTCGCGAGTCGTACGACCGCAACAGCGGGTGTGACCCGTTCCCAAAGCTCTTGAACCGGTCACGTTTGTTAAAGCAGCCCAAGTTCGAAGGCCCGTTTGCCACTGCGTTGACCCACGCCGCCCCCCCACCGGAAGATGACTTTTTCAGCTGGGAACATCTGGCGGTGGGGGTCACTGTAACCATTTACAACCGCAACATTCTGCTGCTCGACGCAGACGAAAGTACCCGGGAATGGTACTTGGATCATGGAATTGACGTGGGCACGGCGCTGGTGCTACCGGACATGTCTGAGAAACCCAAGCCATTCGTCCCCCCGCCGTATAATGGCATCGGATCGGAAATCGACTCGCTCGGGTCGTGCTACCACTTAACCCCAAAACCCCACCGCAAATCGATGGAAGAAACGGACAACAAGATCATCTTGCGGTTCTGCGCCCACATGGACACGACCAAACCGGAAGACGTCCTGCGCCGGTTCATTGTCAGCTTTATGATCTGCGATTTGTCGATTATGGTCATGGAGCCTCCCCAGCGAAACAGCGGCATTGGCGGTACGTCGTCGTCTACCTCCTTTTACTGTACATGTATACCCGTTGTCAATGGGGAAGGGGGAACTGGATGCATCAAACGATCCTATATATATATATATATATTGACGTGATGAGTGGAGGAATCGACCAAGTTACGGGGTGTTGATTGTGTGTTTAGGGGGCAAGTTTATGGAGCGGGGGATTCATAAAGAGCCGCGCCGAGGGACGCCGTTTGCAAAATCGGACTTTTATGTCGGCGCCCGTATTGAAGTCGTGGGCCAGGGGTTCATTCTAGACAACTTGGACGAGTACTCGGCCAAGTACATGGAAGCCAACCCCAAGGACTTTCCCCATGCTGACCGGGACAGAGTGCTCCGGAAACTAAAGGACACGTGGCGACCGGCGCTATGGCATGAAGTCGACGGCGACGCGGAGCTGACAGAGGCGCAGGCACGGCGCTGGCTGGGCGACCTCGACTTGGTACACCATGAAGTGATTGCCCTCCTTCGGGGCCCGTGTGCCAGCGAAGACGGGAAGCTGGACGTGGCGAAACTCAAGGCAGAATTGGCCAAGTAGACGTGGATTGTAGACAAGAACGACATGGTCTAGAACGAAAACATAGATATCTATATATATAAATACCGATATACATACGTTGGTGTGTACTACTGTAGTACTGTTTGGTGTCGTTGGTCGCCCTAGACAAGTCATCTAGAATAAATAATGGCCGTACAGGTAGGACAGTAATGGCTGATGGGTAGGCGTCAATGAATGGTGAGTTACGAAGGGCGATATACTGTACTGTAGATGTTACAGTGATCCCTCAACGTTTGCTCGCGTTTCCAAATATAAATTTTCCAAGTCAGCCTATTGTACAAAGAAACCACGAACATTAACTTTGAAGGGTGACTATCTGCTGGTCAATTAACAGTAAGCAAAAGCTGAAGTGAATGGCCCAAGTTCCGAGGTAGAACCCCCGTATGAGCCCAGCAGTTGCGAATGGTCGTTGATGTGACGCAATTCCAGGCGGAAACCGACCAACGTATTGCCGTGAGCACGTCCACGGCGTACAAGTTACTTGGTTCGCGACCGGACTCGACGGTAGGATCATCAATGATGTCTAAAACATGATCCATTTGACGACGCTTGTAGTGGCTCTTGAACGCAGCGATGATACCGGCATCCATTGGCTCTCAAATGTCTTTGTGTGTGTAGTTGTCAATATGAGGTGTTGGCTCCTCAATTTTGAATTTTCAAACGATGCATGCATGTCATAAGGCCCTTAGTAAATTAATATCGAATAAAATTTAACGGAGTATAAATTTATACCAGGGAGCAAACGTTGAGGGATCACTGTACTTCGAAGTATTTGAATTGCGGTGAAGAGGTAACAATTAATACTACGTAGTAATACAGCATACAAATTCACTTTGGGGGGCTACATCGTAAAATCAAGATTGCATATGACTCAAGATTATATAGCCCACAACTTTTTATAGATAACGTTAGGCCCCCTATAGCCCCCCACCCAATATCGCATCTCTACCAAGGGAAAGACATATTCACTGGATGGATGATATAAACGTACTGTACACACACCACTGCATCACGTTGTGTCTAAAGTATATTTTATGGATCTGTACCCCCGAAAATGTCAATAAAATCTGATCGAAATGGATACAACTCAATAAGGTGGTCGGATTTCTTTTGTATGTTGTTCGGATTGGCCATTTCTACTTCCTTCACTTGTTTGATTGGCTAGAACGTAATAATTGGACAAATTTGACCAATATAAAGCGACTTGGGTACAAACTTCCAAGGATCCAACAAATTGTAATCGGAGTACTCAGCAATTTGGGTACAACTCGATAAGGCAAAATCATGGGTACTGTTCCATAAGGTAGGTTTGGACGGGTACAGAAGTACTGTAACTACTCACGTATTGACATTGCATGAGATATCGGTGTAAGTACACTGTACAGCAGAGTGAATTCATTCGTGGCGAGATATGAAAAATGCATGGCCAACTACAGTACTTACTACTACTTGTGAAGCCCACTGACTACCGATAGTGCTGTATTTTTTCGTGTCAAAGCCGCGCATACTCAGCGACACCACAGCGCATAGAATGCCGTGTTTTGCAAGGTAGGTACATGTTGACGACTTGTAATCGTCAACAGGAAGCAAACTCCCCAACCAATACTGGATCCTGCCGCGTTGTCATGCCAGCAATGGACATCCATTTTCAAGTACTGTACTGTACTTGTGTAATACACCGGACTACTCCGGAGTACTGTACTAGTATTAATACGTAGTAGTACTGTAGATACATAGCCAAAGTGGCAATTGTGAACCGTCAATGAGTGTAGCTACTGTATTGCCAGCGGATTACAAACGCAACATATCTTTGTGTATTCTCAAAACGTGTTTTGATGGTTGCCACGTAAAACACGTTAAAACGCGTTAAAAAGCTCAAACCCTATGAATGATGGACTCCATCGCCAGCAAAGTACAGTAGGGTCACTGCAATAGCTGTTTGGTCGCTGCAGGTAGCTACATTCCAAGCACTTGAATCCCATGGACGCTGATGACATGCGCCTTCGTGACGTTTGTACACGACGAGGAACGCCCATGTACGTTAAACCTATTTAACGTGATGGGACATCGGGTTAAAACACCGCGTGCAGTTTTATATCACAATGGTCATGCTACCCAACACAATCCATCCAACCATCACGGCCACGACTTGAATGGGCGCCGCGCACTCCAACGCCAGCCACGACCAGCGGACACCCGGGCAGCAGCAGCAGAAGCACCACCACCATCCTTCGTCCATCTTGTTCACGACATCCGACGGGTCGGTGGGGCTCACGCACGAGTTTGTTCAGCAGTATGTTCGACACATGCCGTTCGAAGTCAAGCAGCCGGTGCTCACACGGCGCCACGTCCGGCTGATCGAGGCCAACTGGACGCTCATCTCCCGCGGCACTTCGTCGGCGTACGACGAGACTCGGCACGGGAACCCTGATAAGTTCTTCCACCGGACGTACTACAGCCTATTGTTTGCCGTGATGCCGTCTTGCCGGTCAATATTTCGGTCGAGTATGCATCTGCAGGGCAAGTCGCTGTTTGCGATCTTACGAGCCATGACAAGCATCTTGCATTGCCCCGACATTGTCGACCGAATGCAAGCGTTGGCGGGGCGACATTTGACCTACGGATGCGAAAAAACCGACTACACAACCGCGGGCGTGACGCTCTTGAAGACACTTGAGATTGTGAGCGGCGACCAGTGGAATTACGACGTCAAGGAAGCGTACTTGACGGCGTTCTGCCTGCTCATGTACCTCATGCTGCCGGTAATCGTACACAACCCGCCGGCCGCGGTCACCGACAGCGTCGTTGCTACCATCACGGCCATTAAAGTAGGCCAGCACTCGCAGCACCATCACCAGCAGAAGGCGACTCCAACTCCCCATCTTGTCGACCACCCCAAACGCAAAACCAGACGCATCACGTTAACCCATGCATTTCCGTTGCGCTTTCTGCCTGGAGATGGGGTCATCCTTGGCATTCCAGTGCTTGACCAACCATCCCAACCACAAGCACTCGACGCTCCAGTATCCGACGAACCCAGCAATCCCCTATTGTCCACCTCCCGCCAGTCGAAGAAACCACCCCAACAGCGTACTTCCATGGTCAAACAATACTTTCCCATTGCTTCATACCGGCCGCATGCGTCGAATTCACTTGACATTTACGTGCACGACGATACCACAGGTGCACACCATCCTTGGTTTCACTCGGTCGAGTCTCAAACCATTGGAAACGCCGATCTTCGGCTGTACTGGGTCGAATCGGATCACCATTTTGAAGTCGACGATGTGCCGAAACTGCCCAAGTCGGTGCTGTTTGTCAGCTACGGCCTGGGCCTGGCGCCGTTTATGGCCATGCTCCAAGCTCTGCACAGCGTCCGACAGACGTATGATGGACATGTAGTCGTGCTGCACTGCGCCGCCACGTTAGAAGACGCTGAAGCCGACCTGTCGTTAGCGGCGTCGAGCGTGGCTGAGATCCGGCAGTGGCCGCAGTGCTCGATCCAGTGCGGTACCCCCGACGCGATGCTGCCCCTTATCTCGCTCGTGCCCAACCCCCAACAAGCCCAGCACCTGTACGTGTGCGGCCCCCCGTCGTTTGTCGATGCTACCCAGGACACGTTCACGCAAGCGGGCGGCCTCGCCCAACATGTACATGTATCGTACTATGACATGTACAATGGAATGGTCGACGGCGAAAGAGTGCCGACTCCAAAACATCCGAGTGATGGAGGGGACAAGCTAGCGGGGGTGTGGAATCGCCGGAGGACAAACAACGGCGGCCCCAACCGAGTTGTTCCGTAGGAGCAAGAAGAAGAAGAATATTATGGCTGGAAGAGAGTTTGACGCGAGATTATTAAATATATATAGATATATGTTAAGTGTGGAGAGATGGGATATAGGAATGTGGTGTGCAGCCTGGCGACGGCATTCGTGGGGGTTAAGATGATCGTGCCAACTTGTGAACACTTGAACACTACTGTAGTATACAAATACTGTATACATATGGAAGTAGTAAGTACTACATGACAGCAAATTGACGCAATACATTGTAGTACATACTGTAGTACTTTGCGTACAAGTACAGTATACATGACAGCAAATTGACGCCATACATTGTAGTACATACTGTAGTACTTTGCGTACAAGTACAGTAATATGAATTGGGCATATCTCACGACGACATTTGACAAGGACTTGGCGAAAATCAGACGACACTCTGTAGGTACGAATACATCTGACGTTATATGTGAAGTTACGTGTGGCTCCAACTAACTGGTCGTTGCAAAGCTTGGGAAACGAGCTCTACGACGTGGCTACGGTTGATTTAGTAGCGAAACTGCACACGAACTACAGTATGGCTGAGATATCATGTACTGTATAGCCGCTTGTTAGGGTTGATGGGACATGTGTTCCATCCACAATGATTTGACTTTCGATGTGTAGTTCATTCGATGCTGCTTGTTATGTAGGGTGTAATGCCCATTCTACTTATGCGCGGTTGCTACGTCCACTTGCATGATGATGTTCCTTGTTGAACGTGAGTTGCAAATCAAATTGAACTCGGAACAGGGATAACGGTATTAGAGCATCTCCACCGCATTCCATAACTATTAATACTCGGAGTAGTGGTTTAGTACCTCACAACGCTCCGCGACGTTTGATTGGATGTTTTCGCGTTCGAATATGCAATGTAGCCAATCAGAGGCAAATAAATTTAGATTAACCAATGGGGGGGGTTGATTCGATCGACCAGTCAATTCCAACTCAGAATGCTACAGTGTAACCTCGACACGTCGCTCGAATTTGGGCGACGTCAGAATGGAGATTCCAACCGTGGAATGCTGTATAAGGTATAACAACGTTATGTCTAGAATCGGAAGTGCCATGACACCCTCGTTTTGGCCTGCCGCTCATGTCTACATTTTTGGCCATTTGACGTTTGTGCAATAATATTACACTCTGTGGAGCTGCGGAAGCGTTCCAAGCATTGTATATATGGATGGCACCAAGCTGGGTCAACAATATACGCAGTGTGACTTTATACAATTGTATGGCGTCAAACGTACATATTCGCAATACACATAACGTTCGGCCAAGTTAGTCCAAAATGATGGTGTCGTTCGATTGTTGTGTGATCGCAAGTTCATATATTGGTATGGGATTCCACAGTTCAAGTATTTACCCAGGTTTAGTGAAAAGCATTGATATAACCTCCAGTATGATATTGTATCGTAATATACAGTGTATCATGTTTCATTTTACCAATCACGCGCAACATGATATTGTTGTCCACACACACCTTGAGAGTCCAGCTCGATGTCGATGGCAGTGTTGTTGGCGATAACCTTCGCCGTCCTTGGGATCGTGGTGTCTGGTATGTCCGTGGTGTTCTTTCCAAATGGACGTGATTCGTTGACCGCGCCCACCCGTGTGTCCAACACCGAAGGCATCGCAGTGCAAGTGGGGCCAAACCAGGCCAAGACCGTCCAGGCGTTGGTAGCGTACCTCTCGACAGTTGCTGCGTTGAGTTACCACGGAGATCGCGTCTTCACGCTGACCGGCGACACTGTCATGTCGTTCGACCAGCTGGTTGAGCACAAGCATTTGTATGTGACGGTTCCCGGCGAGGCGTTCGTAGCACCTCTGGACGACCTGGTTGAGGATGAGGAGATAGTAAGTTTTAAGTCGCCAATTGTGCTGACATTTTGGAACAAATTCGAAGTGCCCGTGGACGTTTACTGGTTCGACAAGCATATTTACAAACTCGATGCAAACGAAACCCAAGCGTTTCACGCATTGCACGGCGATCTCTTTGAACGATTGGTAGTATTTTATGTACTTTCAGTCTTATTTTGGTTGTTATCTTGGCGTACGTTATTTGATTTCATGGTCTGGTAAGATTTCAAAAATAATATTCCAATTTCTCGCAAAATGGGATTAGCCAAAATTGCCATTTTCAAAATGGAGGTAAAAGGTCCATTTTGTAAGTTAAGGCGTTTTGGACCTCGTCAACGAGTAAATCCGAAGATGAAGAACACCCCCCACTAAAGCACAACTGAACGACCTTTTGGCCGAGCTCGGGTTCGGGAAAAGGGCCACGAACCAGTTAGTTGGCTCGGCGGGGATCTCGATTGCATCGTCTGCGATACATAGTGGAGAGGGTTTTGACGACGACCATTTTGTATTACCTGCAAGGCCCCCGTGATTGATCGAGGCTGACTTGAGAGCGTTGGTGAATTTCCTTCCGTGCTCCTGAACTGGCTAATAAAATCCAGCAAAAATACCAAAAACAGCACATATCTCGCAACGCAACCATGTGTTGTGGACGAAGTGGTCGTGGGAATGCGAGTTTTGACCACTGAGCAGTTTGAGTGAGCATTGTGTTAGCCAAGTAAGAAGACATGGACGAAGCGCAATGTTTAGTGAAGTGCTGGCCAGTGTCGAATCGTTGGAAGTGGTTTATGGCATTGTGACCGCCGACATTGTTCAATGATGCTTTTACCCAAGCTAATGAGAACGCATTTAACCAGCGCCACTAGCCTTATCCTCCCCGTCCCCAACACCACAACCGGTTTGCCGAACGTTGGAATAATCCCTTTGAAACGTAGCCGACATTGTCCATGGGATGCTGTCGGATTACCTTGCCAACTACCGTGTAACGTATATAGGTTTAGACAGCCATATAGATTTGGACTCCTCTGTAAAATTATATAATTGGATTATTACACTTGATTATTGTATGCATATGGTAATTTACACTATCCGTATCCGGATACTTGCCCCGCCACTGTCCAAATCTATATAGGTTACACGGTAGTATTGTGCCTTCGAGTGAAATTTCGTGTTGTGGTTATCTCGTTGGAATTTAAATCGATTTGATTGGCTACTTCAGATGAGCTCAAAATGATTAGCCAATCAAAACCTTCTCAATGAAATTCAACCAGATCGATTGTGGATCGGTTTGGTCGGCGCGATTCGACCCCCTCCCCAAATTTGTATCAAATCGACAATATATATGAAATGCCATATTTGACAATGATTATTGGCACAGTTATGCTGATGTGATATGCAAGCGTTTAGTGGAACGAGACTGGCCTGCCGCGAGGGGGATTACTCCAAGAGCAGCGTCAATGTCAATTTTCACACCTTCAACGGTGTTGAAGTCGAGTTCATCCTTCTGAAAATGAATTGATTGACACTAGTCAAATGCTACTATTAATAGTAGGTATATTAATATATATATATATATGCTACTACTACTAGTACTCGTCTAGTTGCCCAGGTGATTTTTCTTGGCCCATCGACGGACAGCTTCTTCAGAAGTGGGCACGGGGCCCAGGAACCGCGCTTGGTTGGTCGTGTCGGCGACAAACTTACCTGTCCGGAAGAACAGCAGCATCGTAATGATGTCGTACGCCAGCGCATGCAACAGCTTGGTCGGGTACTTGAAGGTCGAGAGGATCCACCACGGCACGGTCACATTGGTCAGTTTCGTGTTCGTCGCCTGTTCAACCAGCGCTTGGATCTGCGCATTTGTCTTGGGGCCATCCTGCCAGCCAATGTCAATCGTTTGGTTGGCGATGGCGTCGTCCGAAGTGGCCGCGGCGGTCGCCAAGTTGTCGGCCAAGTCGTCGCTCAACGTGTACGACCACGGGGTTGTGGTATCGCCGATGCTGAGGTACCGACCCTTGGGAACGTTGTCGGCCACCCAATCCGGCGACTGGTCGAGAAACGCAGACGCGCGAATAAACACGTACGGGATGCTCGTAGCCTTGACCAGCGCCTCTGTGACCGCCTTGGCGTGGAAGTGGGGCACGTCGGGTGCATGGTCGCAGCCCGTGATGCTCAGAAACACAAAGCGCGTGACGTGGGGCGACGACGCGATGGCGTCCACGAGGTTCTTGTTGCCCAAGTAGTCGGCTTCGATCGACTCCTTCATGTACCCGTTGGCAGTGCTGATGACTGTGTCCACGTTGGCCAGAACTTGCGTCAATGAAGCAGGCTGGAGCATGTCGCCTTGCACCCATCGCACAGACGAGTCGGACGTGGGCGGCGCGCGACGAGAGAGCGCGACCACGTCCGTGAGGTCGTCCCGAACGAGGGACTTGACGACGAGACGGCCGAGGTTGCCGGTAGCACCAACCACAAGAACTCGACGGCGAAGAGAGGATTGCATGGCGGTGATGGAGGTAGAGGTGATGCTGTAAGTGCGGAAATGAAACGGTGTCGGCCGAGAGCATCACATTATTGCTGGATTTGTCGTAATATGTCGAAGGGTTTTATTTGTCGCAATCGATGGTGAATGTATTTGTTGGCGAATCAAATCACTTGATGAGAAAATACGGGGATTTGATTGGATGAAGTGAAATTCTCAATAGAACGATTTGGATATCGTTGAGATTGCATCAACGCGAACGAATATTATTATTGCCTGACACAGCCGTCTGAATTCTTATTCAGATTGCTCTAGGATTAGAAGTACTAGTATGCCTATGTCGACTACAAAGCCTTGAATTGATTGAAATATTCTCATAAAATCCTGAAAAAGTGGCCTGGAGCAATATAAGTGGGTCAGTACTACGTGGTGCTCCGAGTAGAGACTTTACAGTTAACAAGTGCGAATTGTGATACTTTTTCATAATAGTAATGAGTACTAATATTAATATTAATAGTTATTAATAGTACTAACGTTAGTAGTATACTACATACTACTCGGAGTGTACTACGTAATAGTATAGTACAGTATTACTACAGTTAGTATCAACTACTCGGAGTCCTAGTATTAATAGTATAGATATTGATATTAATAGATAGTATTTTAATACTATCTATTAACACTACTATTAAAATAGTAGTGTTAATAGTATTAATAGTATTATTGATAGTAGTACTACGTACGAGTAGTACTTACTTGTAATTAGTTCTGACAATTTCATGAAAAAAGTAAACGTTTGGGGCAAAAAATTCATGGTTTCTCGAAAATTCGATAAATTTGGTGTTTTCATTTCACTGTTTTGAACCATGTTCCGCGCTCGCAAAGCCTCGTCCAAGAAGCCGGCGGCGGCGACATCCAAGACCCGACAGGCCACCGACGACGGCGATGCTGCAAGGGACGACGTAGATCATGCGATTCCATCGATCCCGAGCGCTTCCCCGAGTGGCGGCGAGGATGATAATGGGGATGTCGACGCCATCGATGCAATTCGGGCTCGCCTCCAGCAGAAACAGCGGAAGCCTCCCGACTTCACGTCCAAAAAGGCAAACAAGCGACCGTCCGTCGTCGCGTCCTTTGACGACGACGACGACGATGGTCCATCGTTTCGGCTCAAGAAGGGCAAGATTGCCCGCGTCCCTGTTGCGTCCGCGACGAGCGCCGCCGATCAGTCCCCCTCCGACAGCGCATCCCACAGCTTGTACTCGACCGAGAATCTGAACGCGTTGAAAGCCGCGCAGAAACACTTCGTCAAGGCCGTCGATGACGATACACTCGTGCCGTCTCCGTCCCCGTCTCCGCATCCTGATTCTACCAAAGTCAACAACCACCACCTCGACGTGCCTATCGAAGAAGAAGAAACGTTCATTCCCCTCAACCCTTCCTCGCTCCCTCCCGACCACTCTGATACGTTCCATGGATCTGATCGTCGTCATCTCGAAGAAGCATCGTTGGACACTGACGACTTGCCTCACGAAGGCGAAGACGACGACCCGGGCGACATGCAGTGGGAAGCCGACCAGCTCCGTCGCGCCGGCCTCGTCCCCCCATCTCGTCCCGCGCCATTGTACTCCAAGACCTCGTCCTCCCACCTGTCGTTTCATTCCCTTGGCCACGTCATCACCAAGTTGCAATCGACGCATGCGACGATGGTGGACCAGATGGACGCGCGCGCTCGTGACGTGCACCGCGTCGACGTGGAATTGACCCAATTGGCGTCGTCCATTGCCGCCCTCGACGACGAGCTGGCCGCGTGCGGCACCACGTTTGACGCCATGCAAACATTGTGGGCGTATCTGACCACATTATGTCACTGTTTGCGAGCAAAAGACCGAGCGTTGGATCGCATGTCTGATTCCACTCGATCTGAGTCTGATTCTGCTCGATCTGAGTCGACGCATCAGGTGTGGGCAGACGTAGACGACGAGTTTGCCAGTTTAATGGCCGTGTTGGCTCGGTTTTCGCAGTGGAAAGCCGACCCGACCACGGCCGCCTCGTACGAGTCCACGTACGCCGCCTTGGCATTGGCGCAGCTCATCGTGCCATATGTCCGCGCGGACTTGTTGTCGTTTAATCCATGGCGGCATCGATGGGAAGACCTGGCGTGGGTAGCCGTAGTCCGCGCATTTGACTCTCAAAGCCACTCTCAAAACCACTCTCAAGGCCACTCTCTTGCCCCGTCGTTGGAGAGTGTGGGGGTCGACTTGGTGGTGCAGAAAGCGATGGAAATGATGCAGCACTTTGACTGGCACTGTCAAATACATGTCGAACACGCCTTGTATTTGCTACAAAGCGTGGGCGGCGGGTTGCAAGACATGATGGCCGACGCGTTGGCGGCGCGGGCACTCCACACCATGCGAAGCGGCGCGGTGGTTGCGACTAATCCAGTGTTTCAGAAGCACTTGAGGATGCTACGATTACCCCAAACAAACGCACTTGTGGCCACGCTGTGCCAGGAAGAATTCCATCGAGTACGAGATGCCGCCTTGAGAAGACCAGATGGGGACGACAATGTGAGAATATTACCAAGCGACGCTGTGTTTCTAGTCGACCAAGTGCTGGGAATTGTAAAAGACTGGCCAATTTACTGCCATGAAGCACTGCCAGTACTGATGCAATATGCTGACCTTGTGAACCATCATCTCCCAGACGTACCCGCCAAGCAACAGCTCGTAAACTGCATAGAATGCAAGCTCAAAGCAAATCCTATAAGACAAGAATAATACACTGCTATTCATAGTATGTCGCTTGTCTATAGTAGTACTACGTAGTAGTACTAGTGGACATTCGGTACTAATTTCCATTGGTCAGCAGTCCGAAATTACTTCTCTCTGATTGGCTACAATCCATTTCGATTTAGGATATTAGCCAATCACATGTCTCGGCTCGGTTTGTGTAAATGGAAGAGACTCGACAATACTGTAACGTTACTACCGTTATCCCACTACTTGTATAGATGGGGTTTCAGGATTTCATGAGGATAATATTAATACTAACTACTGTATTAATTTCAAACTACTTGGTAGATATTAATAGTAGTAGACATTGGCATACTTTTCACTAGCCAGTACAGTACTGGTAGGATTAGTCCTAGTGGAAACTACTATTAGTACGTAGTAGTAATACTATTCTACTTCAGATTGCCATGACGAGTATATACAGTACTACTGTAACGACAATATAGCAATCTATAGTAATTAACACTACTGTATTATGCTATGGGACCATATATTTCGCCTTGTAAAGTAGTAGCAGCAGATACATGTGGCTACAACTCGTCGTTTTGTGGAGGTACTTCGGAGTGATTGCTTTCGTCGGTGGCATCGGAAGGAGGCAGCGGCGGCAGGCTAATTACTTGCACCAGCCCATCTTTGTAGTTTAGCGTGTGCGTAAACAAGTCGTTGCCGTCGACATCTCGAAAAGTCTACAAGCAGAATCATCCGTACAACATATCAAACTATACAACACTCTCATCACCTTGGTATAAACGATCAAAATATATATGCAAAATACCAATTTTACAATAGGGATACGAATGATATGGTCATTGATGTATCAAAATATATCAAAATATGACCATGTCATTCTTATACTAGTATTATTCAGGTATAAAATATCAAGATATATACATACCAATAGTATTAACCAGGTATAAAACATCATATCAAATTATATATATAAATAAATAATAGTATTACCCAGATGTGCTTTCCAAACGAATTAAAATTAATTTTGTGGCCGGGAGCGAGGTCCGACATGTGGCTGTTGGCCCAAAATAACTTGACTGGGTAGTCCCGAGTGTTGACAAAGTCCACTTTCAAAGGCGACCCTTCCGGGCCGTTGCGGTTGCGGTTCCACACCCACAGATTTGCCGCCCTATATATCAAGTTAGAATTTTTAAAAGGGATAACGCATATATCTATATATATATAATTTGCACTATGATTGGTTGCAATTCGATTGATTTCGACGAATCAAATCAACAGATTTTAAATAGAGGCGTTTGATTAGCCAAAACACAGTTTTCATTCACCGTACCATTTCGTGCCTTCAAGCACTGGACACCCTCCATGCTCGGCACGATGGTCCAGCTCACCTAGGCAGAAATGTAGATTAAAATGAAATATTCCGTGAAATAGTCAACTAAAAAGTTCAACCTACCAGTGCCTTTTTGGTGGTAAAACAGCACCGACGCAGTCTTGCGGGGATACGACGCCAGTCTACGTGTTATCATATATTATGAAAAAGAAGACTATTACTATATATTTATTGCCACCATATAATTTAGAGTATCTTACTTGGAGTAGCACTGCTTGACCATTTTATGCTCCCACGAGCCCTTTTCAAACAAATCCAGTTCTTCGTCGGTTGGTGGAGCCGAGTGATTTACACCAGGCGGCATATTCGCCAATGGAAACACCGTCTGCCCTCCCCTCGTAACGTTCGATAGGTACAAGAACACTGTCGCAAATCTAATATATATATATTGTTAGTTTGGAGGATATTGTTATGTGGATCTAAAACAAGACATTTATATATATATATTGTTAGTTTGGATATTGTTATAATGATTTCATGTCCACGAATGCTGCGAAAGAATTTGAGTGGGGTGTATGCCCATGCCACAGAAAAAAGAAGAAAATAAAGTAGCCAATCAACGACAAGTATTTTCAGATTGACCAATCGGAGCGAGTCGTGGTCGGGTCCAAATAAAAACAATCCGTACACTGTTTCAAGCCGTAGGGAAGATCATAATAATAATAATGATAAATACAATAACAAATGTGATGTTACTAAGTTAATTGTAGCAATAGATTGCGGATCCATTAGATGAGAATATTTCTAAGTATATTTTTAGAGTATGGTCAAGTTGGTAAGGCATCCGTTTTTGGTATGGAAAATCAGAGGTTCGAGTCCTTTTACTCTAATTTTTTTTATAGGGCTGTACTGTATACTTAGGGTTGCAAAGGTGTATATGTACATACCGATTGGCGCCGCCAGCTTTGGGTTCCCAGTTGAAATCGGACGTGGAATCGATATCAAACCAGTCGTTGTGTGGGATATACGCTTGCTTTGGTTTGTATCGCAGCAATTGCAGACCATCCGCCATGTTTTCTATTGCCATATTGGTTTCATGTACAAGTACATATCAAAATAGTATGCAAACTAGTAGGTACTAGTAGTAGTCTTCAACGGACATAATACTGTACCTTGAAAGTCGCCAATGTTGAGCAAGTCAAACGATCGCTTCATGAGCGAAATCGCTTCGGGGGACTTTGCATCGAATGCGTTTTCACTCGTGCGAACCGACGACTCGCTATATAAACATCAGTATGATCTATTGATAAATATATATATATATATTGAAAACACAATAATATCCATATTGACGCAAATACAATGTATGATTTGCAGTCCAAATATTTTTAAACCAGAGTATATTCGTATATATAGAAAACACAATAATATCCATATTGCAGCAAACAAAATGTATGATTTGCAGGCCAACTATTTTTAAACCAGAGTATATATATATATATATATATATATATATTGAAACCACAATAATATCCATATTGACGCAAACACAATGTATGCATTGCCGCAAAATGTATATTTTAACCAGAGCATATATAGTTGTGTTTCTTCTAAACTGGAGCGGCATGGAGAATGAATCGACACAACCAAATGTGTTACACAAGAATCATTGGCAGAAGGATTTAGCCAATCAGATTGCAGGAAACCGTCATCAATATCAAATTAGTGTATGATTTCAATTAGTGTGATACCCATCACACCTTTTTACATACAACATTCAGTATAATGAATCGATCGATAGATTTGTCGATTCAGCACAAAAGCCCAAATTTTGGGTAAAAGACAATATATATATATATATCGTAAATAAAAGACAATATATATATATATAGTACGCACGAGCCTTTGTCGTCGTGGCCGACGGTCGATCGCTTGAGCTTGTTGATGTCATCGTCGATTTCCGAGATCCGTTCGATGAGTCGGTCTGCTTCTTCGTTGGTGAAGAAGTTGTGGATTAGGAACACGCGTGGCGAGTCGTTGTACGATTCCAGCACGATGGGCTTCCCCGTCGGCGAATGGGCCGACTGTACGGTCACGCGGTGTCCGTACTAATGCCAAGGACAAGAAGGATGAGGAGTGATGTCGTTGGAGAAAGGATCTAGATGAAGCATACCTTGACGAACGGCCACACGAACAGCAAGCCCGTTGGAACAATGTACAGTTCATCGTTGGGTGCAATGTCGTCGAATGAATGGATGGGCTTGCCGATGGCGGTGAACACGCGGTCTGCCACCGCCTTGGACGATGTCTTGGTCTCGTCTGTGTACATTCCTTCCACATCCAACAGCGTCGAGAGGTACTCGGCCAAATGCTGTCCCGTAGGAACGTGCTCTGGTGTCAAGCGCACTTGAATGCCGCCGACGGACTCGCCGTTGTTGAACACCGTCACGACCTTGGTGTCATTTGCACCCAAGCACACCAAGGCCATGCATACAAGCAAGGCGGCGACGACACGTCGAAGGAACAACGATGCGCTCATCCCTCGAGTTCCAGTATTGAAGTGGCGCAAGACCCAAACACGGGGCGTCCTTTACGTAAATCATTTGAAATGCTTTTTAAATGGCTTTTGATCATTTTTTGTATTACCAAAATAGGACTACAGACTACAAATACTGTAGTTCTATTTTAATGCTGTAGTACTATTTTGGTCAATTATTAAATAGTACTATTAATAGTACTATTACTTCGAGGTACTGTAGTAGAATACTAACGTTAGTGCCCATAGATTTGGGTGGTATTGTTAGACCCAGAATGAAACGTTCTGAAACTCCTGTACCAGTTGGTACAGAGCTTATTCCAACAAGAATATCAAGGGGATCACGCAGATGGCGTCGCCAAACGATTGGAGATGCGCCAAAGATAGCACTATCAATTTCGAATACACGATCTTTGAAATGCTTTTGAAACTCCACAGGGATTTAAAATACGACTCACAGTGCACCATACAAACGTCAAGTGGATTGGGATGAAGATCCGGATACCGCACGAGAAAGGCCAGATTGCCGGATAAATACGGTTGTTCGCAGTCTGGTTAACTGTAAATGGCTAAGCTTATATTAATACTAATAACAGTAAAGTACTTCCTGTTAATACCGCTTACTACAGTACAGTAGTATCAGTCTTCATCATAGCGTTAACGTTATACTATTAATAGTAGTACGTATTAATACTAATATTAGTATTAATAGTGGTAGTAGTATTACTATGGAGATGTATGGAATATAGGAGGTATATAAATACTACTATAAATAGTACTATTAATAGTACTATACTACGTAGAAGTGTTATAGTAGTACAGTGTACTACGTAGTACTCGGAGTACGTAGTACTACTAGTAGTATACAATATCGATTTATAGAGGTTATATACTGTACTACTACTACGTCTGATGAAAAGACGTGGAAACGTTACTACAATTTCGACACAAAGAATCGCGCATGCTGCCATGTCTGTTCTCTAGCGCGATCCAGACGACACCGCCACATTACAGTAACCAAGATGCGGTCCATCCCGCGTATCATCTCGTCGGTCCTCGTTGCCCTCGTCTATGTCCATGCGGTGTCCGTGACGGTGTTCCCGAATGGCGAGTCCACCGGCGGCGTTCCTCTTGACGTGTTGCCTGAGCATGTGACTTCCGGACAAACGCTTGCAGCGTACCTGTCGACGTTTGTCGACGTGGAAGGCATCATCGTGGATGCAAAAGACAGTGCCAAAAAGATCATTGCCGATCGCGTCGTGACCGGGAAAGGCGTACATGTTCATGCGTACGACGACATTCAAGACCACGACAACCTGTACCTCATACCCCCCGACTTTCACTTTGTATGGCCGTACGTCGAGGTACATATACATGTATATGTCGTCATTCTCGAGCAATGCATATGAAGGCACGGGCAATAGACAGTTTCACGTGCGTCGTATTCCATACATATATCATGACCAGCCATTTATCGATCAATGCAATGCCAAAGGGTTGTTTGTAAAAATCACACCAATTTATGAGAATCTCACACTAATTAGAATTTGGTTTCCTGCAATCTGATTGGCTACATCCTCCATGTGTTCTACATTTATTTGGTTGTGATTGTCGTCGGTAAATATTATTCTCGAAAATAAATACTATAAACCATCAGGACAAATCAAGGTCAAAACTCATGTTTCTGCCTATTACTACTAGTATACATAGCTAGTATCCTATTTGATACTATCTTTCCCTCCAAACTCTAGTATATAACTACTAGTACTACTATCGCCTAGTTTGGCCATCGCGTAGCTATAGAGTCGACCCAGTCCCCCACGGGAAAGCCCATCGTGCTCGAATCCTTTAGCGAATCGCCGCGGGTATTTTTACTTCACGACTTCTTTACAAGCGACCAAGCGGACGAACTCATCGAGCGGACTCTCTCCATCACCACCGCCGAGCAAAAGCTCAAACGGTCTCGAGTTCTCACCAAAGAGTAAGATTATTATTGTATATTTGTTTGTATAGGTTTTGATATATATTTTTTAAATGTTTTTTTTTATTTCTTATATTATTAGGGTATCTTCAGTGCGCACGAGCGACAATGCGTTCGATACGACGTCGGACTTGGCCATTTCGCTCAACAAGCGATCGTTTGATTTGCTGCGTCTTGGCGAGTACAAAGGTACATATATATGACTAGTAGTAGTACTAGTTTTTTGTGATATCATCACATATTTTTTATCTATCGGTCGTTCCCCCCCTTTTTTTATTTGCACCATGTAATATTATTGTGTGTTCTATTTAAAATATTCTCCCGCGGATGGTTGAATCAATCGTCGGACCTTCGAAATTTCATATAAAACTGAGTTTAAGAGACATCTTTGTGACTGCAATGGATTAATCAACCTTTTTAGCCAATCATATTGCAATCTTCATTCTTTGTAGCCAATCATACTCCTTTGCTCGATGAGATGGCGATTCCCCGAAAATAGACAAATTTGGCTGAAAAGCACAATAATTCCATTGAAATATGTATGTATGTATGTACATCGTCATCGCATTGTTTCAATTGATTTAAGATTCTGGATTACATAATGCTATGATTAATAGTTTACGTTTTATATTATTCTGTGGTGCAAATCCAAATATTATTTAGTATTTATTTTGTATGCATAATTATAGTGTCCATGGCGGATGGCCTGCAACTCCTTCGGTACCAGCAAAAGCAAGCGTATATTCCCCATAACGACTACTTTGAAGTCGGCTCCACCGTCAACTCGGAGTGGAATTTCAACCCCAAAACAGGCGGGTCCAACCGGTAATATTATCTATTCTTTTCAGTCTCTATCGTAATAATACTATTATTATATTTGGACAATCATAGTATTATGTATTCACCATATTTTAACGTATTATAACAATGGGTAGCTTTGCAACCGTGTTCATGTACTTGTCAAATGTGACACGGGGCGGCCAAACAGTATTTGTACGAGCCAACATGCCCGAGGGGGTAGGCCACGCCCCACCTCCGTCCGAAGCAGAACTGGCCATCTTTCCCCAAGACTCGTGGGAGCAGAAAATGACGAAACAATGTTTTTCCAAGTAAGAGATATATTGCTAGAGAAATTTAAATATATTTTTCGTAGATTGGCCTCGTACCCTCAAAAAGCGCACGCTGTGCTCTTTTACAGCCAAAAAGGCAATGGTAATATATATATATATATATGTACGGGTTGTATAGTATATATGTGATGGTTTTGTTTGTAGCGGAATTGGATCCCATGGCCGAACACGGTGGCTGCCCTGTCTTGGAAGGCACCAAATGGTATGTAATATAGAAATATTATAATGTCAATGTGATCGTGAAATATTTATATTTTTTGGGAGATTTGGATATATTCATATGGGGATATGACAGGGGGGCCAACTTGTGGGTGTGGAATAAGAAGCGACTGAACGGCGAAAGCGGTCCCATCGGCGCGACCTTTGTGAATGAAATGGACGTGCCGCTGGAATTACACTGGCAAACCAACCTCATGACGACGCTGGCCCCGCACTCGTCGATTCAATACACGTCATACGCAGGCCACCAATGGGTATATATATATATATATGTATATATTTATGGTTATCAATGGATATATATATATATGGTTATCAGTGGGTATATATATATATATTTATGACCTTCAATGGGTATATATATATTTATATTTATGGTTATGAATGGGTATATATATATATATGGTTATGAATGGGTATATATATATATATCACTATGGAAACTGGTTTATTCACATATACCTGATATATGGAAACTTGTGAGTGTAGTCGTTTCATAACCCTGCCACGGGCACGGTCGAGCTGGAGTTGACTTTGCAGGACACTGTGGACGACACCCAGCGCTTTGTCGTCCCTGCTTCGCCCTCCTCCACCACACAACCAATTCGTCCCAACGACGAGCTATAATGAGTAAATATTCATAATATGTGTAAATATTATAATATATTGTTGATAGTGCAAGTTTGTCCAGGGTCCCGGTTCATATTGTACTACTAGTACTATTTTCTAGTCCAATTCGAAGCAACTACCGTATGTGTTTTGGTTGTTTGATCTGCGCACCGTGAAATAAATATTTAAACGTGAAAAAGTAGTATTATACTACCATTCAATATAAGGTCAAATTAGTTCTGTTCCACATGGAAGATATAAATAGTGACAGTAGAAATATCACTCTTTTAGCCACGTAAAACTGACGCCAAAACAAGTGCAAAGCGAATTAACTAGAATCATTCAAGTGTTGTTCTTTACTAGTCCCTATTAGTATATATTTTTGATTAAATAGACTGGAGTACTTATTAATGCATTCTAGCCCGCTCATGTCAAACAGCGTGGGACCTATCGACTCCAATACACATATAACACTAAGTAGCTGCTTGCTTGAATCGATTAAAAATTATTTGGGGGGCAAGACCCGCATCCACGGTACGAGTAGTCGTAATACTAGCTTGTCGTCACCAGTGGGTTGGAGTTGCTGGATGACGTCGGCGACCAAGTGCTGGTTGAACCACCCATCCCCAACCACAGATCGCTTGGACACGACCGCCTCCATGGCCAGCATCTTGAGAGCCAGCTTCACCACGTCATCTTTTCTTGTAGAGCTTTGAACAGAACCCAATGACAAGGCTGTGAAACCTGCCGCCTTGCACCGTCGCTTGACGAAGTCCCACAGGCCATCCACAGCCTCGGGATGGTCCATATACCACGCATGCGACGGATATAACGTCGTGATGGCCTGCATGAGCTCAAGCACTGCTACGTGCACTGTCCAATATGACTGGCTCGATTGATTCAATGTGTTGGAAGAATGAAGAGGAAAAAGCAGGCTCCACCACTTGCCCAAGTGCTACACACAAAACCACAATAAGTTCATATATATATTCCATTTCATGGGAAAAATGACAATCTATATATTTGTATGAAGTATATATATATATATATATATACATGTAGAGATTTCGACTGCACGAATTTGAGATATTTCGAATGTATTATTGTCAAGTCGATTCGAAAAATTATTGGAGTGTTTGGGTGCAGCCCCATCAAATCGGCAGACAATCGATATACGACCAATCATAACACAGAACACTAATCAAGTACCCAATCAAACTCCAATCAGTTAGCATCGAATTAGTGTGTGAATCTGGAATTAGTGTGACACTGCACGTACAAACGTCAGAACAAAGAACCGATCGATAGATTTGGCGAATCTTCAGCACCCACATCTTGGGATATAAATCCAAATCTTGGGATATAAATCCAAATCTTGGGATATAAATCCAAATCTTGGGATATAAATCCAAATTTGGGATATAAATCCAAATCTTGGGATAAAACGACAATATCGATGGTCAGCAGCAGCAGCAGCAGTCCAATGGTCCCTGTCGTGATACATATAGTAAATATACATCATCTATACCAACGAAATCAAACAGTATATATCCTAGCCATCTCACATATAATTCGTATCTATCGAATGCAAATCCAAACAATCAATCAATCGTATCTATTATATCAATGTGATAATACAATAAACATCCCTTTTTCAAAACTCAATCAATATCCATAGTTTTACCGGCAGCACGAGCGGTAGACAGTCGGGAATTGCAATCACATGGCAGAGCACCCCCACGGCTTGAACGACCACTTTCTCGCTCATGTCCACCATCGTACCCTCATCGGTGGTGGAGCTAGTATTACTACTAGTAGTACTAGCCTGGTGGTCGGAGAGGAACGTGGTGATGAGGTCGCAAGTGGGAGAAATCACCGAGTGGAAGGCCGTGCCGTGATGAGTTGGAGGATCAATCAAAGGTGGGTGGGTGGGTTTTGAGGACTTGTGTTCCAAGGCGGCGCTGTTGTTGTTAGTGTCTTGGCTGTAGAGACCCACCAAGTACGAAAGCACTCCTATATATATATATCAATATATATGTATGTATCAGTACACAATATTATATAGGGTACGATATCGATTACCACATACACTTTCACTTTTTCAAACCTAAAATACATGATACAAAACAAAACAACATTGTTACATGGAGAAGAAGAGGGTTCACGGGCAGATATATATATATACCAGGAGAATAATATACTTCACGGCAGAAGACATACTACGTAGTATATATATATATTATTTTCACGGCAGATACATATATATATATATATCTGCCGTGAAACCTATTTATTCTCCACATATATATACACCTGCCGCGAACCGTCCGTGTCTCCACGTAACAGTGACAAACAAAAGCATGTATTATGTACAGGTCCCATCATATATATAAATAGGTGAGTCGCCTACCAAAGAGCTCAGTTTGAATGCGCATCGACTGCAAAGTCCACGGGTTTGCAGTCACCAGAGGCACGAGTCGGCCCAGTGTGAAAAGAACGTTCTTGGAAAGTTCCTCTGGCACGTCGTTGCAAAGAGTCGATCGATGGCGGAGGGAGTGGAGGGCCGACGTGGTCGCCGGTGATTGGCCAACGATGCGACTAAACGATCGTTGATTGGCTGGTGGTGGTGGCCGTTGAAAGAGGTGGTGGAGGCGGGGGCTGCATTGGAGCAGTGCGTACAACACACGCAAGGCACTGCACACGACAGCAGTCGCGTCCTACATAGCCTCCGGTCAATATATATATATATATACGCAAAACACGAAATAACGAGAAAAGTCTCCACGTAAACAGTTGTATTCAACACGCCGTCCATCGATATAAACTAGTAAAAAACACCACTTTGAGGTCGATTCAAATGAGTGACAAGGGGCTTGGACTCGATTCCAATCTCAAAACCAACTCTATCTCACAGGGACATAAATGTATATATATATATAATATATATATCTTTTGGAACTCGCAACCACAATAATACATGTCGTTCTTGTTCTTCGTCATCCTGTCACACTACAATACATTTCTATATCCATAGATACAGTATATATATATATCTCGTAAAATTGGAGGCTGTATCCTGTCACACTACAATACATTTCTATATCTATAGATACAGTATATATATATGTATATATATATATCGTACAATTGGAGGCTGTATCCTGTCACACTACAATACATTTCTATATCCATAGATAGAATATATATATATATATATCGTACAATTGGAGGCTGTAAATACTGAAGCAGGGGTGCCACCATCGCCACAGCTGACACTGTGCCTGCCAACATGGCCGCGACCGCCTTAGTCAAATGGACGGCGGCGGCGGCTTTGGACAGATGGGAAGAAGAGTCGAAATGCTCCGAGTGATAATGATAGGGGGGGACGTTAGAGGACATTTGAGGCTGCCATTGGGAGAACTGAGGCATGAGCTGGCTCAGGTCGTCGGAAATGTCCAAGTTAGAAGTCACAGGCGTACTATGGGGAGTTTGGGGTTGGAGAAGCATCGTCAGGTCCGATGACATTTGCAGCAGTTTTCCTATATAAAAATATATATTAGTACACACTCTCGACACTAGTATATATATATACTCAATACTAGTGTGGGGGATTTCAATATGTATATATGTATATATATAAATATATATGGACACTGCATGGGATACAACATTCGATTATTCGTCTGCAACATGCTGAATAAAGTATTACGATAGCCATCATACTATTAAGAAAGTTTAATTCTATGGAGGAGTACACGTCGAGACTTGCAATGGACCTCATGCGATAACTATATCTATATATACATACACCCACAATAAAACATGATGTTCATTTGGAACATTTGGAACGTAAATATATACATATATATATATTGTTCTGGTATGCAATATATATATATATACAATCATTGCAATTGAAAAATATATTGTTGTATATTATCGCATTCACGACTAAACGTCGCGACACACAAAATATACATTCACTACAGTTGGACAAATATATATTTCGTATGTTATAAAATGATTACATTCACGACAAAATACGACGAAAAGGCACCACATCTATATATTATATATATCGATATATGTGTCAAAATATATATATTATATATATCGATATATGTGTCGAAATATATATATTATATATATCGATATATGTGTCGAAATATATATATTATACATATCGATATACGTGTCGAAATAAATAAATATATATATATATATATATATATATATATATATTTCGATGCAAATCATACAAAAGAGATAGATGAATGAACGCCTTAGAATACATACCGATCAGGTCACTGTTTTCCACTGCAAGTGGAGTGAATGGATCGGTTTGAAAGCATTTTTCAGATGTTGACACTCTTGACGCCGCCGCCGCCGCATCGACGCGAGGACGTTTCGATGAAGACGATGGAGGAGGGGTCGCTTGGGAGAAGAGTTGCTGGGACATGTGAACCTTCTCGGCTTCGAGCTTGCGCTTGGACGTCTCGAGCAGTCGCTTGCCGGCTTCGAGGCGCTTGTGCTCTAATTGCGCGGTGGTCTGAAGCTATCCAACTCGCAAGATGAGGATCATGAAGAGAACGACGGCAGATGGGGTCGATGTGTACCTGCTTGAGTTGGGTTTCCAGCACCTGTCGCGCGCGCTCGGCGGACTTTTTTTCCTCTTGGAGGAAGGTTGTGTGCGAGACCAACCGTTTGAGCTGATGCTGCATGGACAACTCGTTCTGCTCACACTTGTACGCGGCCTCGGCTTCCACGGCGACGATCTGGGCGTGCAAGTCGAAGATTTCTTCGCTGCTGCGGCTGTTCTGCTCCTGCAACAAGTGCACCAACGAGTCGCCCTGCCCTTTCTCCTGTCGAAGACGCGCTACTTCGTCGCGAAGCTAGATGAGAGACACCGTCGTGACGGATTGATGCTCGAAGGAAGCGCCACAGGGGTAGGTCAATACCTTTTGGAGCTCGGCCAGGACCGGCAACGGCACCGCCGCCATGACGATGATTCGGATATACGAGACCCGTTATAATACATATATTATAAATTACCACAAGTCATGAATCTACTAACGTTACTATCGTTAACGTTACTATTAATAGGTTAGTATTAATACTGTAGTACTACACAGGACGTATTAATATTAATAGTATTATCAATATTAGATATTAGTAATTCCTTTATCTGAATACTATTATTGTGCTCCACGGTCTGTGAATTTGCCTATTTTGGGGGATTCATGAAATTGCCAACTAATCGAGCAAAGGAGTATAATTGGCTACAAATAATAAAGGTTGAATATGATTGGCTAAAATGATTTTTTATTGCAGTCACAAAGAACAGTAAACTATATCCCATCCGAATACTCCCTCCGTGTCACAATAAGTGCGCGACTCAGAAAAATAAAGTATACCTCCTCGTATAAAAATACAAAACACTCCAAGATCCTATAACGATCATGCATTTATAAAGGTGTAACGATACAACTGTCCAATCATAACAATCAAAATGCATGTCTCAGGACCAATCACGCGTCGTACCGTGGCCGGGTGGCAGTTGTACTTGGCTGCGAGTGTTTGACTGAGACCATTGGGAAGCCTGACCAAGTAGCTGCTGTTGCTGTGCAGCAGCACTTCACGGAGTATGGCCTCGCGCTCGCTATTCGTCACGTTGCGCTATTTGACGGTCATTCCTGAATGTTTGTCATTATGAGTGTTTGTTTTATATAAAGTATTTTATTGATGTATTGAAATCATCACAGCGACTTCATTTTGTTGAATTTCCCGCTCGAAATTGGATCAAATCGGGGGTTTTGACATTGGCTTTCGAATGGTCCAATCAGAGCGACTAATTTTGAACCCAAGACAGCGATTTCGATTGTCAAAAATGTCTTGAGAATATAATGCGAAGCCATGTCAACCCTCCTCTAGGTCGCGCACTTATAGTAGTGACACGGAGGGAGTACACATTTTCGCCCCTAGCCCTGTAACGTGGGCCTAAGCTCCCACATGTATATATCTATATAAGTACAAATTTACTTACAGTACGATGCGAAATCCCCTCATCATTCCCACCACTGAGAGTACAATTCCCTCCTTAACTGTAAAACAGTTCCACAGTTGTTTCTCGGAAAACACTTGCAATTTGAGTGTATATATGGAACTTTCTATGCTCGGACCACCTCACCTCTTACTAGAGGTTATGTGCGTATCAGTAGTTAGCAATAGCTAACCACTAGCGATACAGTTAACCCCGGGGATTTACACTGTTAGCATCGGAGTACTCACTGGGGATACAGGACGAAAAGGTGTT
>NW_009798284.1:314418-339824 GCF_000520075.1 Aphanomyces astaci
TCACAATAAGTGCGCGACTCAGAAAAATAAAGTATACCTCCTCGTATAAAAATACAAAACACTCCAAGATCCTATAACGATCATGCATTTATAAAGGTGTAACGATACAACTGTCCAATCATAACAATCAAAATGCATGTCTCAGGACCAATCACGCGTCGTACCGTGGCCGGGTGGCAGTTGTACTTGGCTGCGAGTGTTTGACTGAGACCATTGGGAAGCCTGACCAAGTAGCTGCTGTTGCTGTGCAGCAGCACTTCACGGAGTATGGCCTCGCGCTCGCTATTCGTCACGTTGCGCTATTTGACGGTCATTCCTGAATGTTTGTCATTATGAGTGTTTGTTTTATATAAAGTATTTTATTGATGTATTGAAATCATCACAGCGACTTCATTTTGTTGAATTTCCCGCTCGAAATTGGATCAAATCGGGGGTTTTGACATTGGCTTTCGAATGGTCCAATCAGAGCGACTAATTTTGAACCCAAGACAGCGATTTCGATTGTCAAAAATGTCTTGAGAATATAATGCGAAGCCATGTCAACCCTCCTCTAGGTCGCGCACTTATAGTAGTGACACGGAGGGAGTACACATTTTCGCCCCTAGCCCTGTAACGTGGGCCTAAGCTCCCACATGTATATATCTATATAAGTACAAATTTACTTACAGTACGATGCGAAATCCCCTCATCATTCCCACCACTGAGAGTACAATTCCCTCCTTAACTGTAAAACAGTTCCACAGTTGTTTCTCGGAAAACACTTGCAATTTGAGTGTATATATGGAACTTTCTATGCTCGGACCACCTCACCTCTTACTAGAGGTTATGTGCGTATCAGTAGTTAGCAATAGCTAACCACTAGCGATACAGTTAACCCCGGGGATTTACACTGTTAGCATCGGAGTACTCACTGGGGATACAGGACGAAAAGGTGTTTCCGGATGGGATAATTCCCTCATTGGTAGTGACATACTGTACTAGTAGGATTTTGGGCCAAAATTACAACAGTGGAACTGTTTTAATGAGGGAATTAGTCCCACTGAGATACACCTAGTAAGAGGTGACGTGGTCGGAGCATATAAAGTTCCTTATACACACTCAAATTGTTTTTTCTGAGAAAAGGAACAATGGAACTGTATCAATGAATTATCATAATCTGCGTAACTAAAACGTCCCTGACGACTAAGTGAGTGTCACAAATTGCTTGCCACGATGAATACGTTTGTCCATATTCGGATAAAAGCAGATCTCGTACAGTATTACGCATGAGGGAAACTTAACAGTAAGTTTACGTAGTACTCCACTATGTAGGACTGGAGTACAATGTTAGTACAAAGTCTATCGAACCAACTGTACAACTCGAACGTTGCATGACGTAAATATGAATAACATTGTGTAATGTACTGTAGCTCGCACAACCGGACAAGCGCTCGCAAGTACTACATGTAGTACAGTAGTACCAAGGTATGTACTGTCCCTTCGTTGGGCGACCTACGTTACATAACGTTATTCTAATAGTAGTACTACTTCAAGTACGTACTAGTAGTACTTTGGAGTATGTAACGTTCGAGTTGTGTAATTGATGTGCAGGGGGTCAATACACGTTGTACAATGTCGACAGAGTGTGTTGTTGATTTGCTGTGGCCATCTTACCGTTATATGGCTTGTACTCATCGAGGCAAGCCATTTGCACCACTCACTGAGCCAGGGACTTATAAGTTACCACCAGATTCCCTGAGAAGTGGGCATTCCACCAATTGGTCTGTGAGACGCGGGTTGTGAGGTCGGGAGCAGGTGAAAAGTGTGCGACGAACACAAACGCACATCCGTCGCGACATGTCACCGTAACGTTAGGGCCTTGGTTGAATGGTCGAGTACATAGTCCTCTCTGGTTAACTTTATCACTTTTCCATTTCCCCATCTTGTCCAACATGGTTTCTGCTTTCGCAACGACGCTGGTGGCCGCGACTATGGCACTTGCTGCCGCCACCCCTGGCAAGTGGAACTGCACGGACAGCTACGATGGCTTCATCCCCGTGCGAATCGACGACAATGGCGACGTGCAGTGCTGGTCCGACAACCGCCGAAACTGCTTGATCCACTCGGACGAGGACAGTTGCTTCAAGCTGATTAACAACCCTAAATCAACACCGCCCAAGAAGCCGCTGTCTTGCGGGTGCCAGCACGCCGAAGAGTTCTGGAGCGACGGATACACCGAGTGGGGGGACAACTACTGGTGCCCTCGGGGGAAGAAGGTGCTTAACGCGACTCCGCCCCTCGACCGCGACTGCAATGCCAAACCGATCTGGAAGTGCCAAGACTAGAGCATCTCCACCGGTTAGGACTTATAACGTGACCTTATACCGATAATGCTCAGATAATTGACAGACTTTTGCAATAAGTTTCATTTTCCCTACCTGTTAGACTTGGATCATCTCCACCCCCCGGCAACATACATATTTCACGAACACACGGTGTATGTCGGTACCTACAACCGTATTATTTCTACTACACCATTTTGCAGTTAAGTTGGACGAATGCCCGATATAATTGGTGGTGTGCCAATATCATTAGCCATGTGCCCATTTAATTTGGCACACCGAGGTCGTGTGGCCGAAATATTTGGCGGTATGCCGATATAATTAGCCGTGTGCCCGAGTAATTGGCCATCTGCCCGATGAATTGCGTTGTGTGCCCGATGTAAATGGAATACTACGTAGTAACTCAAATAATTATATGTAACGTTACCCCCACGAACTCCGGTTATGATGTAAATTGAAGTACTAGATAATCCCCTCTGTAGTCACGAGGCCCCTACAAACGCGTACCTCGCTCCACAAAGCAACGAGTCGTCTCAGCGTTCAGAAACGACGACGATATGTAATTAAATAAGCTTCGTCATAAATTTCTAAAATTCGTGTGGTTTGTCTAATCAATATTGAATCACGCTGGCGTTCGGATTGGTTGAATATACTTGTCCTTTCTGTAAGAGCCAATCAAATCCACTCAAGAATGGATTAGCCAATCGCATCGATTCGTGATTCGATTCTGGAAATTTGTACCGAATCCACAAAAAAACAACATAACGTTACGGGTACTTGTACTACTCCGTAGTACAGTACTACGTAATATTAATAGTACTTGGAATTATTAAAAGTACTTGGAATTATTAATAGTTCTTGGAATTATTAATATGAAGTACCAGTAGTATTAATACATACTACTAGTAGTACTCAAGAGTAGTACTACGTAATATTAATAGTACTTGGGATTATTAATAGCACTACGTAATATTAATAGTACTCGGAATTATTGATATGAAGTACCAGTAGTATTATTAATAACACATACTAGTACTTGGAAGTATTGTTCAAGGACTTTGTGGGTAGCTAGACCCATGTTTGTTTATCGTCCCGATTAACTGTCCAGACTAAGTAAGAAATAAGTTATATAATATATAGGTATAGGTCGACCTTTGACCAAAAGATAACGTTATAAAAATAAGTTTATTGGCCGCCACCATGGATTAATAATATGGGGAAAATAGTTTAGTTGGATGACACGTCAGGTTTGTAATTCTTTCGCTTCTTCTTCTTGTTGCGCTTCTTGAGATGGTCGGAATGGGCGGATGCTGCTTCGGGTTTGTGATGCAGCGGCGTCACGAGGTTCTTGGGGGCGGCGGTAGTGGCCTCATTTGGATCCTCATCTTCACCGTCGTCGTCACTGCTAGGTTCATGTGCTTGTTTCGCGGAGGTCTAATGGAGAAACGTGAGCATCATCCACGAAGTCAAGCAGCACACGATAGAACAAGAAAGATGGAGGTGTAAGATGTTGCACAGTTATGACTCGTATGAATTCGATAGGGAAGACTTGTAAGCCTTTTGTTCACTCAGAGAGAGAGAGAACCGAAACCAGCCTTAAGGACCATGCGCGGCACCTGCACAGAAAACCTGTGACGGCGGTACCATTTTCCTATCCCAGATGGTCTGGATTCCAATCGAACGGGTAGCCGCCATGGAGGTAGCGTCGAAGGGAATAATTGACAAATGGGGAAGCATGAATGAAACAATCTGCATCACGTGCAACATACCGAAGCAAGTGGTTTGACGGCGGCAGCATCTGCGCGGGGACGTTTCTTGGAAGGGAGAGCCGCAGTTGACGGTGACTTGATGGGGGCAGCAACTTGTTCGTCGTCGCTCCCTTCGAGTTCATCGGCGTTGTGCTTGGAAATGCGAGAGGCCGCTTGTTGGATCAACGCGGACAAGTCGTCGACCGACAGGCGGGAAATGTCGTCTTCGTCGGTGGAGTCTTCAGGAGGACCCGGTTGAAAGTACCCCGACAAGTCCACTACCCCGTGTCCCTGCAAGGAGAACTTGGCCTTGTGCGCACCCAACACCAAGTCGAGCTTGATTTGATCGCACGTCCCGGAGCGGAGGGTGCCAACCACCACCTTGACGAGGGATTGATCGAGGGACGTGGTTTCCACCGACAAGACGACGGCTTCGGGGCCACTGGCTAGCGACGCATGCACTACGTTGAGCACGAAGCCTTCGGGGACCGTCACCGTCAGTGGCTTGGCCTCGGTCACGTGCGCGCCGAAGAAGTGGACCATGGCGGGAACGTCGATTTGAGAAATGATTTCAAATCCGATGAAAATGGAAATGTCAACCACCACAGGATTGAGTGGAAGCCAGTGAACGGATATATCCGGATAAATACACGCCAATACAAACTTGATTTAGAGCATTCCTGCTACTTTACAACAGACACGAGATTCTGAAGGGCGTTGCTTACCACATGCATGTATGCCGCTCACTTATGGGTATCCCGAGGGAAGTACATGTAGCAAACACCACTGTATGCATGTGCACAGAGAATTGCTTCATGAATCTAGTGGAACGTTCATGCGATGCATGATGTTGACTGAGTCGTCATGTGTCCATTTATACTGCTCCAGTGTTGAAGTTACGGAGAAATATTTCTGTTTATTTGAGTGTATCATCCGGATAATGTGGGGTGGACATTTCTAGCAGAGCAGTTGACGCCATCAAAATCGCCACCTCCGCCGCCCCACGTCCTGCAGCATGTCGTCTTCGTCGGGGCTGATCAAGAAGAACTACTTGGCGGACCAGAAGGCGTTCATGGCGCACTTCCATGCGCAGGCGCTGATCATGTCCGCATTCAAGTCGACGCTGTTGCAAGGGGCGTTGGTGTTCAACAGCTACGTCGAGTCCCTCGACTTGGACGACGATGACGGCAACTCGGACGACGACGAGCTGCTGGCCAAGCCTGCCACGGACGACAAGCCCGTGTTCATTCCGCCCACGCCGTACGAGTTCGCCATCAAAGTGGAACACACGTTTGTGCGCATGGTGAGCAACACGACGGTCGTGCGGTCGCTGGAAGTGCTGTCGTTGCACTTTTTGGACGTCCGCACCGCCGGCAAACTCATGAAGGACACCACCAAGGTAGTATACATCCTCTCTCATCTCCCATCCTCGCTTCCCGATGTTGACACGTGCATGACCGTAGTCGGCCGTCCGCAAGTACGCGCGCTGGAACAGCACGTCCGTCGCGGCCATTCGCATCTCCAAGACGGCATTCCGTGCGTCCATCTTGTCGAACGCCGCAGTGTTCCTCGTAGAAGAGCTCGTCGATGCCTTCAAGACCCTGTTCAACTTGGGGTCCAATAAGCCCGACGGCGGCGCCTTCCTCACTCGACTTCTGCTCGCCGCGCGCAAGTTCCTTCAAGCGGTGGTCGGGACGACTGTGGGAGGAGCATTAGGGACGCTCGTGGCCCCCGGCAAAGGCACATTCATCGGCGCCTTCGTTGGAGAGTCCATTGGGTATTCGTTGTAATATCATTACACGTAGCCAAAACCTATAATATTTCATGGACGATTTTATACTCTTCGTTTATATATACTCCGAGTACTCCGAGTATAGTATTATCAAAGCTGTACCGGTACATTGCACTAAGCTTAGTAGTACTATTAATACATAGTATTTGCTAGGGTAAGATACGGTAACTATATATATTATCAAAGCTGTACCGGTACATTGCACTAGTAGGACTACTAAATAGTATTTGCTAGGGTAAGATACGGTAACTATTAATATATTATCAAAGCTGTAATGGTACATTGCACTATTAATAGTAGGACTACTACATAGTACTAGTATTTGCTACAGTAAGATACAGTAACTACTTCGAAGTAACTAAGAAGGATAGGCTAGTATTTATTGACTTTGTTATCGCCTCTTGTACCGTCAGCAGTGCGCATGCCCATTATGGTGGAAAACGAATATATTAGTATACAGTATGTGAAATATTGACATTCGATAGAAGATGCTGTGGAATACTGTACAGTACTAGTAGACGATAGTTCTTGCCATCTACTTTTCTCAACTACTAGTATACTATTATTAATAATAGTGTAGATTTCTGTTTGTATTTTTCGATCTCATTACTATTTATAGATTCTATTTTAATTGCTTAATTTTGAATTATTCATTTTGTACCGTTAACGTTGAGCTGGTTTAGGGTGCATCTGGTAACAATTCAAAAATAATATTCCATTTTCTGGCAAATTGGGATAAACGAAAAATGCCAAAATCGAGGTAAAAAGTCCATTTTGTATTAACGTTACTATGGTATGGCGTTTTGGACCTCCTCAAGGAGTAAATCCCACTCGGAATTACAGTATTAGGGGTATTGGAATTGCGTTATATCTCTTCAAGCACGACATGTTTCAATCCTTATGAGATTGATGGAACTTAAAATGGCGTAATATTTCAGGTTCCCAGACGGGCCCTTATACTACGTGTATACAGTATGTATGTTGATATTGATATTGATATTACGCTGTTAAGTTTAGGCTAATTTAAAAATATACTAACTTATTGTCGATTTTCTTCAAATTTCCCAATTTTGCATGGTTTGTTCAAATAGAGCCGTGACATATGATTGACCATTATCCACTTCGCCCTTTCCAGTAAACTCGAAAATGGATTGTAGCCAATCAGCGACAAGTAATTTTGGATTGACCAATGGGTGAGATTCGTGCTCGATTCGCTCGACGAGATTCGATTGAACGGGGGTTTGGAAATTCATACCGAATCTCCAATACGTCAATGATTCTACTCCAGAGTAGTATTAACTGTAAATATTAACTGTAAATAGTACTAACGTTACTAGTATTACTGTGCAAATTTGGTTGCAAGCCCGGGCGAGTTTCTCCCCGGTTCACTGTATTGCATTTGGAGAAATATTTCCAATTGGCTACACAATATTAACGTCACGTGTTGGGGTTCAACCTGTTTAACCTATGATATTGTTCGAAATGAACGTTTCCTTCGAATTTTTATAAATATATATATTTCCGTATACAAACGTTAAGTTAAGGTTCAATAAAAACAATGTCGAAACAAAACTGATGTCAGGAATTTGGCGGTTACACATTTAGTGCCCCACCCGACAGAAGCATCACATATCGAACGACGTCCTTAGCATGAAGCTCCTTCTCCCGACCCTAGCGGCAATGCTTGTACATCAAGCGTCTGCCACGTGCTTGAGCACATGCAACCAGCACACGTTGAACGCCGAAGAGGACTTATGCACGCCATATCGCGACCAGTTGCCGCGCCCGACGCTGTACAACTTCTGCGTCGACGCATTTCGCAAAGGTATCGCTCATGCTTCTCATATCTACGGAATTCCTCACATGTGTGCATGTTTGGCTGGCCGTGTAGGTGGTCAGAGGGCCTGCGAAGAGTACTGTACTAACACTGGCGGGGCCGACGCGGTGTTGGGGTCGTTGCAAGCGCAGTCGTGCGACCATCTGCGCACCACACGTCCCAAGGCGGCGTTGACAATCTGCAACAAGGCCTTTCGCACAGCGACCACCCGTGCCAAGGCGTTTGTTGAAAGCGGATCGATCGTGGAGCCCCCCAAGCAAGTCGCTGCCGCCGCCGCCGCCCCCGCCCCGGCGGCCCCCGTCGAGCTCAAGCCCAAGCAAGACGCCAAGCCAGACATCAAAATCGAACCAAAGAAGAAGTCCCCGCTGGAAGCCGCGCGGGACGAAGCCAAGCTCGCGTTCGACACGGATGCCTCCCGTCTCGGCGAGTTGTAATACATGTAGTACTTCTTACTGCACAGACTAATAATATATACTAACTAGTATATCTGTAAAACCGAAAAAATATATAATATATCATAGTACTACTACAGTACTAATATAAAGATAAACGTAAGAAATAATAAATACTACGTAGGCTTGATTAGTATTAATTCGAGAGCTTTTATTGTTCCCATCATGTTTGATTTTGGCATCCTTTTAAGCGTGTTGGAAGCCAGCCTTCCCTACCCTACCCTACCACTACTACTCGCAAATCGAACCTACTAGTAACACGATGTAGTACTAGTACACTAGTAGGTATTAGTACTACTACTAGTAGTACTTATTACCGGTTTGAAACCTGGTTAGCTCAGCGCTACGTTGGGGCAACCAGGGACGTGGCCAAGGACTCGTGAGTACTTCGCCAAGAAAGGGTGGTCACTGTCGGCGGCGTCTGCTTCGGCCACGTGGAGCCCTGGTACTGGCTCTGCATTCTGAGGCAGATGACCACTCAAAGCATATTCGACCAAGCCATCGATCATGGCTTCGCATTGGGCCCTGGCCATCTCCTATCCATCGTCCATAATATCGTTATAAACCATATAAACCCCAGGTATTACACTCGTTGTCGATTCATATATCTCACCATACATATATATATATATATATACTACCAGTCCTCGTTGAATATTTCAAGAAATAAACGAGATCAACAGCTGTATTACTGGACAACATTTCAGTAATTTATATATATATATATATATATATATATATACTATTACATATTTAAAAAATATGAATAGGATGATAGATACGTCGAAAACGCATCGGTTGTTCCAAGGCTGAATATATAATAATAATAATAATAATCAATGATATATAGAATAATAGTCAGTGATATATCGAATAATAGTCAGTGGTTTGATTAAAAGCAGTCATAAAGTATACAGTTTCCAAATGTTTGTGCATTATTTATTTCATCCCGAGAGTTCGTACTCTAAGCACCAAATCGGCAGACAATCGATGATATATCGACCAATCAAAACCCACAACACGAATCAAGTAGCCAATCCAACACTCTTCTTCCACCAAATCCAACATCGAATTAGTGTGTGTGTGACTTTAATTAGTGTGATAATGGGCCATCTTTACAAAAGTCAATACAAAGAATATATATATATATATCGAGTTGGCGAATGATCAGCACAAAAGAGTCGGCCTTTGTATTTGGGGTTTACACGGGGATTCATACATATACTACTAAAGTAATATATCCCTTGACACAATCATACATACTGACCGTGCCATGCTCCATCTGCGACACCGTCGACGAGTCCACGCACGACGAGTCGCCATACACAACAATTCGACCTCCGCCTTGAATCTGTACCATAGCTGCAATCGCCATCTCTTTCATATCCTGTTTGAACAACCCCGTATCAACTCCCCTATCTTTCTTTGTGTCTTGCGTGAGGTTGGCATACAGCACAAAACTCGGGTCTGGCAAGTCGATGAGTGCCGACCCTGACATGTACAATAGCTCGACATTCGACCACACGTGGGAACTCAGGCCAACGCCAAAGCCCGCGAGGAGGGTGTTGATGGCGGGTACGTTGGCGCCGCCCGTGACTGGCTGCCACGTACTCAGCGTCGTGGCATCCCAAAACGACATGTGGTGGCGTACGAGGCCAGGATTGAACCAATCAGCGATCACGACCACACTCAGGCCATCATGGCGGCGCACGGCCGCATCCACGAGCGCCACTTCAGATGCAAACCAGCTGTCTTCGGGGTCGGTTATGACCAATACTCCGTACAATGACCAGTCACCCACGCACGTGTAATCAGTCGTAAGCACTTCAACAAATAAGCGGTGGTGGCTGAGGAGGCGGTGAAAAAAATCACAAAAATTCGTGTGCGGGTGGTCGCCTTGCGAGTCGAACGGGTCTACTTGTTGGTGTAAATTGTCATGTGGAATGTACCCTGATGGGTACTGGACGTTGCGGAATTGGTCCCACAATACCTAGAAAATAGATATATATGAAAGAAATAGAAACAATAGGGGTCTTTTGTGGCCACATCGATTTATATATATATATATAGTAGTCTAAAGAATATAAGGTTGGGTATGATGATATGGACATGACAACTACAATGTGATGAACCAAGGGGAGGGGGGGAGGTAACGATTCAAAAGACACAGAAGATAGTTGGGTAGGTGCCAGCTCCAGTCCAGGATTGTAGGTATGGATATATATATATATATATATATATGAATAAAATATTAATAAGAACGAATAGATATACGACTATGTTGTAATCGTACCTGTTGGTGTTGAGCAAATAAATATATATACATGGACAAACAATAATCAAACAGAATGAATACAAAAAAATAGATAAACAACTATATTGGAATCGTACCCATTGGCGTTGCGCATACAACCATATATATGTATATATATAGATAAAACAATAATAATAAAGAATAATACACAAAAATAGGTTGGAATCGTACCCGTTGGCGTTGAGGAGGGGCTGGAATCAACGGAATTTCCACATACAATTGGACAGGTGGGGCGTCCGAGATGAAAAACGTCAAGTGACCCGACACAGTCATCGGATGAGGCACCGATCGGGTCACTCGAATGTGCACCCCTATGGCTCCGGAATAGGGCCTACACCATATATATTTATATATTCTTCAAAATCCACAAATATATATATTCTTCAAAATCCACAAATATATATATTCTTCAAAATTCACAAATATATATATATATTCTTCAAAATTCTACATGTATCATGAATATGGTTATTTCACACTTTGAACCAATACATATGTATATATATATATATATGGATTTTGAAGAATACAAAAAATAATATATTTTCCCATCCAATGTCGTACCAAAACAAGTCCGACCCCGTGGATGTTTGAATGGCCAAATAATCGTCTTCAGCATTGGATGGGGTCCATTTGGGTGTTCCCACCAGGTGACTTGTCACAGCCGTTGGGTGAAACATCTAACACAAATATATATTTATGATATGAATAATATATATATATATATATCGACTCCACTGTTCCCTGTTGACATTGACTATTTGAACATACATTTCCGATCCAACGACTACTATAGTACTAACATGGATGTGATAATTTCACACTCTGAACCTTTAAAAAGCAACCAGTACTAAATTTAGTATATATGTAGCTGTTCGTTCTTACTGTGATGTTAATTACGAGGGGAAGTCTGGTGTGGTACAGTGGTTGCAAGCAATGGGGCCACATGTACGGGCAGTCTGTCAAGTTTAGCGACGACGGAAACAGCACCACGGTCGGGTTTGCCTACTCAAAATATATTATATATCGACGCCATAATATACCCACAGAATTCTCGTAAGAGTAGTATATTCCTACTAGTTTACAATAGAACGTAAAACAACACATATTGCCAAATTGGTTCGTAACTCCAGTCGCCAGTGGACAATCGAACAGATCTGGCAAATCGAGTTGAGAATGAACTAGCCAATCAAATCACGTGCCATAGATTCCTGTTCATCACAGACTCGCTTTGTCCCTTGGCATTGAAAACAACGATACATATACTACATGCTGGATAATATAGTATATATATATATACATACTATATATATAGTATATATAGTGTTTCGACTGTATGCTTGTATATATATATGTATACAAGCATACAGTCGAAACACCACGAATCGAAAAAGTGCGCAATTGATTCGTCCATATTGTTGTGCTTGTTCTAAACTGGAGCGATATGGAGATTAATGACTCGACACAACCAAATGTACAGAAGGATATTTTTAGCCAATCAGATTGCAGGAGAACATTACCAACGTCGAATTAGTGTGTGACTTTAATTAGTGTGATTCCAATCATCACACGACAACTTTTTCAATACAGCATTCAGTACTAAGAATCGCAAGATTTGGCGAAACACCAAAAAGTCCAAATATTGGGTAAAAGTGCACGATATATATATATGGATGTGAAAACTCACGGCAATATCACCGTAGTTGTGTAAACTATCCGACAACAAGGATATGTCCCATACAGAAAAATACTATATATATATATACCATTGCAGACGGCAACGCAGCCAGCGCCTGATTGATGTCAAGTCGGCCCGCGCCTTGTTCGTAGATATGTTGCCACGTGTTCTCATCATCGGTCGATCGCATGGTGGCATTCCATCTAGAAAAAAAAACGACGTTGGGAATGGGGAAAAATCCCACAAAACAACAAAACCCAAGCACCGTACAAGGACGGGAGCCGGGTCGCAGTTTGAAGGAATAATCCCTTGAGAAACCCCACGTGCCCAAAGGTCGAGCGTTGGGATGGCGTGAGTCGGGACAGCACCAGCGCCGACATCCCCGACGCCAGCGGCGCGGCCATGCTCGTTCCATTCATCAAGCGACACGTGTTCTCCCCCGACAGGCCCCGCACAAACATGGATGGGGCGACGGCATCCGGTTTCACACGGCCGTATCCGGAATTGATTTCCCACAACGTTTGGCCACGCGCGGAAAACCGAGCGATCTACATGCGAATGTACTTGTATATCAACGATAGGACGAATATATGCGATTTGTACACACGATATTGTGATTTTCACCCAAAAATTTGCCAATTTTGAGGAATTCTTGAAATCGCCCACACATCGACGAAACATTATGATTGGCGAAAATGAATCAAGGTTGCATTATGATTGGCTAAAAATAGTTCTATTGCTATCACACAGATACCTCCAAATTTTTATATAATATTTCAAAGGTCCAGCGATTGTTGATTCAACCAACCACTCGGGGTTGAAGTCTAGAGGAAATACTACAAGGAAGTGTTGTATGTACCACACGTACAATCCAATAATAATAATCCATTTTATATGAATTATAATCAAATGATATGAGCCAGTCGCCCCACAATCAATAGAAGTCTTAACCGAATCAACCAACGACCTCGACGACAACTGTGTACAAATTAACAAAAGACCCAATATCTAGGACCATACATATATATATATATATGGTCCTAGGTATATATATATATATATATTGGACCAAACAAGACATGTCATCCCAACAACACAACACACACCTCGGAATCCGGTGAAGTCGCTATTGTGAATATCGAAAGTCGTTTCCGAATCAAACTGTAAAAATAATCAATTACGCTGGACGTTCTGATTGGTTGAAAATCGACTTGTCGTGCCAATCCGATTCACTCAAAGTTAGATTAGCCAATCACATCGCGTCGTCGAGTCGGGATCTGGAAAGTTGTATCGGATTCAAACGTGGAGGTTTCAGCAGAATATCATCCAAAGTCTCACTCTCAAGTCCAAATATACATGGGTGAATTGTACCATACGAATCACACATTCAAACGAGTCGTACACTGTACGTACAGTAGACGGCGACAGGCCGAGCCCACCGACCCCCAGCACGTCGATCTGGTCGGCGGGGTTGGTCACACTGCCATATTGAGGGCCGTGGTTGCCCACGGCAGACACAATCACGACGCCGTTGGCCGCGCACTCGTGGATCTTGTCTACGAACGGCGCGTCTGCAAAGTCGGGGCCGCCAAAGCTGAAGTTTAGCACGTCCACGTCCAGAAACAGCGCAAAGTTTAGTGCGTCCAGCAGCCACGACGTGTAGGACGCGCTGGTGGATGTGAACACGCGGAACGACACGAGGCGGACGTCCGGCGCGATGCCCGGGCACGCGGGATGGACGCTCGCGATGATTCCGGCCACGAAGCTGCCGTGGCCGTCGCTGTCCCGAAGGAGGGGTTCGTCTGTCCAGTTGACGATGTCCTCTACATGTCGAAAGTGCCGCCGCGCATGATCGGGGTCGACTCCAGTGTCGAAAATGGCTACTTTGATGCCATGGCCTAGAAAGAAGAAGAAGGGGGGGGTTGGGGGGGTACTGTATGTAGATGGAAGAGGGGGGGGGAGAGATAGAGAGATGAGGGGGCACAGGACAACACCTTTTTACATACAAAATTTCAGTACAAAGAAGAAAATCGATCGATAGAATTGGCGAAACAGCACTCAAGTCCAAAGTTTGGGTAAAAGGACGATATATATATATATATATATATATATACTAAAGATGATTGTATCGTATAGTTTGGACAAGCTTCAATAGAGTGAAATGTACTAGTATTATTGGGTAATTAAAATTGAATGAAAAGTCCAAATTTGGTTGAAGATATATCACAATATCACAATATTTGAAAGAAATATGTATAGGAAATCAAAACGATGTATCCAAACCTCTTGGACACGATAGACGATAAGTGTGTGTAGACAATCGATCGACCAATCAAAACCCAGCACACGATTTCAACTAGCCAATCAAATCCACCCAATTCAACCTCGAATTAGTGTGTGACACACCAAAGTAGTGTGACACTGGACCATCGGTACATACAAAAGACAAAGAATCGATCGATGGATTATTTGGCGATTCAGCACAAAAGTCGACATATTTTGGGTAAAAGATAGACAACATGTTGAATCCAAACGTGCCGAATCTATGTGCATCAACCAAATGGGCACAAGAATCGACGAAAGAAGAATTGAGCCAATCAGGTTGCAAAAAACCATCGGTTTTCAACCAATCAACAACCAAGTAGCACGCAAAAATTCAATTAGTGTGATGGGGATCCCATTGGCCTTTTTTTACATACAAAACTCAGTACAACACGTCGATCGATGATGGAAACGTGAGAACGAGGCGCGGAGAAAGGACATGTATGCATGATGGAGGGGATGTGAACATGCAAAGGAGGAGGATGTGGGGATAAACGTACCTGTGATGTTTTGCGCACGTAATCGAGATATGTCCCAGTCGTCCATGTAGTTCCATGAAGCGGACGACGAGGTGAACGTGTCTACGGTGACGGAGAACATCAGAAAGGGCATGCGAATGAGATGCTGGAGATGTGTACCTTGTCGGGCAGCGGTGGGGTCTGTAGTGGTCAAGGAAGTGAGCTGGAGTCGACGATTCCGCACGATGGACTTGATGCCGGGTTGGATGCGAAGCCAGCGGATCACCGACAATGACATATCGTGGAGATGCCACACGACAAAGTCCGTGGGAATGTTGTGTCGCTGGATCTGGCGATGCAGAGATGACGACGACGCACTCACGGGAGATTCATACGTTGCCAGGACGTTATCGAGACGCGACGCAAGTGCGGGCAACGTGTCGTACGTCGTGAAGGAGACAATGTACTCTTCATGCACTTGCAGAGGAAGGTGGCAAGGACACACGTCCATTGCTACCGATGCTACCGTTGAATGCAGGACGCCTAGAAGCGCAATCCATCGCAGCACTTCCCTTGCATGTCCTGCCAAGGTTGTTGCAGCGGGCATGTGTCACTTGAAAAGTGCAGCCCATATATATCATCCGGATATCCTTGAAGCTGGTATCCGTACTGTTTCGTACTTTTTTTCAATAAATTCCGATATTATTATTAATGGAATCCCAAATGAAGCCACTTTATCATGTATTTTAATGTGTGGGGTTATATTATTATAATTCCAAGTTATTACTATTTTGTTGGACAGTGTATTTTTAAACTATCACTGAAGCTATGAACGCGGTTTATTCCTTTGCATTTTGACATGACAACAACCGAGAGCCCGCCGCCACGGCCGCCACCCGACAGAAGCAGCAAGAAGACGAAGCTCGGGTTCTACGCCGACCCGCGATCCCCCATTGCGTCTACACCCCTCAAACGTCCACGCACGACGCCGCTGAATGCGACCTCCGATGGAGCACATACTGATGTCGTCGAGAATGTCCCGTCCGCTTCATCACCAACGACAGAAGCGACGACGACGAGGCGGCTCGATATGAACGTAGAGGACGAGGAGGAAGAAAAGGAAGAAGTCAAATCTGCGGACGAAGGAGACTCCAATCGGACCACTGCATCGGACAAGCAGTACACCACCGCGGACGACGACGTGGATCTGTTTTCCCCGGCACTCAAAGTCGATGGTCGGATTAAGCAGAATCTCCACCCACATCATCCAATCCCCTCCACGACCACGACCGCTGTGGCAGAGCATGTCCCCGACAGCCTCGTCCCTGGCGAACCTGATGCAGAAACCCCTGCCACATCCGCATCACCCAAGGACGACGAGTCCATCGTTGAAGTCGACTTCAACCCGTACTTTCCTCTTTAGCCACGGCCATCATATACTTACCATCCCTTTAGGTTCTACTTTATGAAGACTTTGCCGCGGTACAGCGACTTGCACGAGCTAGTGCGGCCTGTGGCGCTCCCGCCCAAGACATCGACCGCGCACAAACTGTGTCTGGTAAAAACCAATTTACCTCATTCTCGTACCTTGTATATATATGTATATATATTTAAAAACTCCTCAACAGATAAATATATATATTTATATCTATCTATCTATGTAGGTGCTGGATTTAGACGAAACCCTCGTGCACTGCACCATCGACGACATTCCCCAAGCCGATTTGAAATTTCCGGTGCGTTCTGTTTCTAATGTATATTCTTATTATATATATATATATCGTCGTATCCGTGAAAAGCTATATATATATATATATATTTGAATATTGATTCAATACCATCGACGACATTCCCCAAGCCGATTTGAAATTTCCGATGCGTTCTGTTTCTCATGTATATTCTTATTATATATGTCTTGGTATCCGTGAAAAACAATTTATATATATATTTGAATATTGATTCAATCCAAACCTATCTTGTTGTCGAGTAGATCGAGTACGACAGCCACGAGTACACTGTATCTGTGAAACGGCGGCCGTTTATGATGGAATTCCTCTCCCAAGTGTCTGAATGGTTTGAAGTCGTCGTGTTCACGGCATCCCAGCGCGTCTATGCCGAAACGTTGCTCGACTTGGTGGATCCGTACCACCAGTTCATCTCGTAAGTCGTTTCTCGGGTCATTTCTCACGAACGAGTGCGATGTATGTACATATAGACATCGCCTGTACCGTGACCACTGTTTGCCCGTGGACGGCAACTACCTCAAGGACCTGAACGTGCTCGGCAGAGATTTGGCCCATGTGCTTTTGATTGATAACTCACCCCATGCGTTCGGGTACCAAGTGACCAACGGCGTGCCCATCGAGAGCTGGTTCACCGACGAAAGTGACTCGGAATTGCTCAAGTTGCTGCCGTTTCTCGAGTCGTTGCTTCACGTTGACGACGTGAGACCGATCCTTGCCAAGCAATTTCAGATCCAACGACTGATTGATGCCGCCGTCTTGGACGACCAATAAACAGGACCATGTGTCTCTGAGATACAGTATGCTGGTGGTATTTTCATTCGCGGTGAAATTCCATACCGCCAGTGGTACATGGTTATATGTACTTGCAAGTAGTAGTACGTACAGGAGTAGTACTTTGACAACTAGGATGAATCATTGGTGAATCGTCCATACAGTAGCTCACAAAAATACAACTACTAGGACACGTTTTTGCGGTTAATTTCGAAAAATATCTGTATATGTCGTGGAATCCCATTTAATTTCGTGGAAATTCATTATATTTCGCGACCTCGGCATTTAGTTTCATGGGAACGACGAATTCACTCATTGTATTTCGTGGACTGCCAGTATATTTTGTGATTTGCTCAGATATTCGCAAACAAACCAAAATAGTTGGCACGTTCACTTCAACGCGCTCTGATTGGCCAGAAAAAAGTGCGCGAAACGGATAAACGAAACTAGCCAAGTTCAAAATGGAGGTATAAGGTTCGTTTGATTTTAGATCTACTTATGGAGTAAACAACACTTGGAATGTTGGTTTTGGGTTTAAACTATTGAAGAAACCATGTTTATCAGAATTCAGCCCAAAATGCTACTTTAGGCCAGAATATTGTAATATATCAGAGCCCAGTCGGCCCCCAAAATTTGACTATTCTCACTGTCATATCGATTCTCGAATCAACTGCCAAGTCCAAATTTTAGAGAAATGGACAATCACGTTATCATATTATGCAAGCCTATACATGACGTTGGATGCGCCACATATTATTTGTATGGAACAGTAACCAGAAAACGACGATGTAGTTATATTTTGCGCACAGGGTAATTTAATACAATAGATTGGTCCAAATAGACTGCAGTAATCGGTTGAATCCACTTGGCCTTTCGCAAGTGCTTCAGCATCATCCCAAAGCACCCGCAAAGATATGCCCAAGGGGGCTCCCGAGGGTGTCGATCGCGTCGATCACTGAGAAGAACGAACGTGCCCAAGTAGTCCCGACTGCACCTACACCTAACACAGTAGTCTTGTCACCGCCGCCATTGGTGTATTGCCATGGGAGCTGAATTCGACACATATGCGCTGTCCCCTTGAGCAGTTGGGATGACGACCCCACAAAGGTCGTGCTCGGTCGTGGGGGTCGCCACCCCCGAAAACCGGCCGCCGTCGGCTCGCCTTATCTAGTGCCTTAGATCCATCTGTTGGTGGCGTTGGGTTTTAAGCTTGGGTGATTGAGATAGTCGAGAGTACACATTCTCGTAGTACAATCTCATGTCCAGATTGACCAAATCTTTTGGCTCAGTTGGGAGCGCGTCTACTTATAGATCACTTTACACCTGATCTAAGTATGACAAGAACACACCGATGGTCGCTGGTTCAGTCCCAGGTTTCCTTAGGTCCGTGGCATCGACACCAGGAAGCCTAGTTAGGGTCGAGTCAGAACCCTCCCCTTTCAACTGAGATGTAAATGGGGTTGGTAGTGGAGGCAGTGTCTCCACGTCTCCACTGGCACGTGGTGGTGTCAAGTTTCCATCACGACGACAGGTTACACTCGTGAATTGTGCCAGCATATTCATTTATATACATACTGTCGTCGGCCGTGGACTTTGTTCCTGGATTGTCCTCGATCTTGTCGTCACTCCTTCATTATCGAACCGGGAACGAAGTACTGTATGGCCATGTATCAACACCAAACCAAGCAAATATATAAGAGTATATCGAAGGAGAATCAAAATGTGAAATCAACACGGAATTAGTGTATGTAACATGAAGCTATGGAGTACTTATAGAAGTATAAAAAAAACTTGGAATTAATGTATATTGTTAAGAAATAATGTAAACGGACGAGCAATTCATACATAACGTTATAACGATCAGTAAAAAACCCAAATCCATAGATTTGCCCAATCTCGTTGTCCAAGTGCCAATTGATTTTTATTCTGGGTTTTGATTGGTCGATCGTGTGGTAGATTACTCAATCTCGATTTTTGAATGGAACTGAGACCATTTTGTGGTACATCCTACAAGTGGCGGCGGCGGCGATGCTTCTGTGGGGTCCGACACGGTAAAAGGAGGGAAGCTGGCTCTAATCGTACCGGTACGTGCGTGGGAATCTCATGTACAGCTCGGCGACAATATTTGAACGGTTCTTCACTCGAGGGGTCGTGATTAGTTGTACTTCTAACAGAAACGTTACCTTCCGGCCAAATCATAATCCATAATCACCCCAAATGCCCTACTTGATACAGTATTTGTATCGCATTCAATTTCCTTATTAACGTTAATAGTTGTATTTCTGACCAAAAACATGACTGTACACTACAGTTTCCATCCCAAAATCATCCGGTTTCGGAGACTTCCCAGGACGTTTGGATGATTTTCCTTTAAATAACCTTGGACACTCTATATTTCCTGAATTCACCTCGAGGATACCTCTTTCTTTCGATGATGGACCAGTCAAAGTCCAACATTTCAAATGTTTTTAAATATTGTACTGGCGGACGCACGACGTGAAACTTCAAGTATGTATACGTACGTACAGTACTTTGAAGTATACTTCGAAGTATAACACAGGGTGGGTTTAAAAAGTTGGTTACCCGCTAAATTGAATGGAATCGCTTACTATATTGGATGATGGCATCATTATTCAATTCCCCACATCGTCACCTTAACCATGCCTTCCACTTGTCGTACGTGTGTGCTTTTATTTTCGCACTAGGCTCAACTCCACCCTTCGTAGCTTCTTGCACACATGTCAGCCAAGACCCAAACGCCACATTTTGCTCCAAGTGTGGCAGCACTTTTAACGGCGCCGCGAACTTGAACAATGTTGTGGCTTCCCCCGTAGCTTCTGCTTATGCCGTGCCAGTGTCTCCGCTTCTGGTGGTACGACAGTCTATTGCAATCGATTGAAAAGCTGATTTCCTTCCTATGTAGGCCGCTCCAGGCCAAGTGCTCAAACCAGATGGCACCTGTGCCCATGTGAGCACCGACAGAGAAATGACATGCTTGGGGGTGTGCCTTGGTATATGCTTCTTCCCCCTTGGAGTGATTTGCTGCCTCGCGATGACCGAAAAGCGATGCAACCATTGCAAGCAAGAAGTGTACTAATATCGTACTACCAGCTAGCTGTATACCACGAGATGATTGGGTTCGATATTTTAAATACTAATCTAAACCTATTCAGATTACCCCCTTGTGTTTCTGAACGAGCTTTCTAAAAGTCAACAAAACCTATTAATCTACGTATAGTATTAATAATATAAGTATATACAGTGTACTACCGGTAGTAGGTGAGATGTGAGAGTGTGCAAAGAGAGTGTTCATGGTTGAAAACAAAACAAAAAACCATATCGTATTGTATTTTACCACGAATGATTTTTCGTACAGAGTACTTCGAAGTATTGAATTACACTCACTCTCATCCGTGTCAACAAGCCAGTAGTTGCGAATATCTTACGATGGCCATCACCTGCCGTAAGGCGCGCTGCTCGTCTCTCCATCATCTCTCATCTCATGCTCATGTAGCTTCCTGCACTTACGAGAGCCACGACGACAGCGCCACGTTTTGCTCCATGTGCGGAAACGCGTACAATGCCAATCTTGTAATTGTCACGCCCGTGGCTACCGTATACGAAGCACATCCGGTAGCGGCGTCGCCCGTCGCTGCCTCCCCTCTCCTTGTGGTATGTCGGCTGTCCCATCACGAGTAATGGCTGACTTTGGTTGGTTAGACTGCGACCGGCCAAGTCCTCAAACCCGACGGCACCTGCGCGCATGTTCGTGCCGACAGTGATTTTACGATCTGCGGGATCTGCTGCGGCATTTGCTTCTTCCCTGCTGGCATTATATGTTGCCTCCTCATGCAAGAGCGTCATTGCAGCCATTGCAGGGTCGTTTTGCCATAATCCGCTGACCTTGGTGCGATTCTCGAAACGGATTCGATTACCGTATTGTACATATAGTATTAACGGTTGCATTATTGCATGTTCGAGTAAGTCTTTCGCCAATTTGATTAACGGTTACCAGTACTTCCCAGTACTGGACCATTCTGTTTACTCTCGAGTACTACTTAATAAGTACTTAGTACTATTAATAGTATTAATTGTACGTAATACTACAGTATTAATACTGGTAGTGCTGTTAATAAAACTAGTGCGAGTACTATGTATTAATATACTTCGAAGTATTATTTACTAGTACAATTCTACAGTACTAGTATTATAATAACATGGTACTTCGAAATAGAGCATGCCCAATATTTTTTGATAATATTGATACTAATAGGTCAGACTACTGACGATACCGTACACAATATCTACCAGTTCACAATAACTAACCTGGGAGCAGAAGGCTTTAGAAAATCTAATTACAAGTGTTTATTGACTTGATATTTGTAAAAGCCATGATAACCTTTAACATATATACTCTATTTCGCATATTGTCAAAACATCAGAGTCCGCGGCCTTTCTCGAGGTACTCCTATCCTTGAGTTATTGTGTACGGTTCGGTAGTACTGTACTAGTACCTTACTAGTAGTACTACTGTTGTTCCACGATACTGTCGGATAAGAGCCCCAATGTCCGGATACGAAAAAAGGTGACGGCGTCGTGGACAAACATTCGGCAACGATGTTTATCCTGGTGACCTGCGAACTGACCACGAGCACAGGTAAGTAGTTAAGGACGCACATGATCATGGAGGCATCAAAGTATGGTGACAAGGTCCTACGGTCGTGGGAGACGCGACTTCCGACGTGGTGCTGATGGAGTCCTTGGGGGCCTCCTTGGTGCAAGGCAAATGCCAATCCTACCGGTGCGTCCTTGTTTGCAAATGCGTTGACGACGAAATGCATGAAGCGCTGACGGCTAAATGCATGACGCGATAGACACTATGTGACCCCTTGGGCACCCCGTTTGGTGCTGGATGAGCTCAACCGACAAGGCTTCGAATTCAAAGGCATGAGCGGCATCGGTCAGACGTTGGTGTGGACGTTTTGCCGGCCGTAACCAGAGGAGCTACCCGTTACCAGCCCTAGCTGGCGTGAATCATGTCGTTAAGGGCAGCTCAGTCCATTCATTCGATACACCTTTTTTCTCGTTGGCGCTACTATTATACGTATACTACTCGTTAATGGAAACTCATTGTTAATACAGGTACATATACTATACTTGAGTCTTAAAATAACATAATCATTAAGTAATGTATAGAATTACGACATGAGAGGTACCATTTATTAAAACTATTGAGAAATTCTAACTATAATAATATTCTACTAGTACATTATTATAATATTACGTTTGTGTTCATGAATCGTTGCTTGCGTACGTAGAGTTTCTCAGTTTGGCCTTCAGGATTCTGCATGCAGAATGGTTGATGACGAACAGATTGTAAAAAACTGCATCAAAATCGGCTCACTGGAAAATTTCTTTGCATTCTAACTTACGGAATGCGGTGCAATGACCCAGAGAATATTAACGAGAGGATCATATGCTATCGGACCAAATCCACAGCCGTTATAATTGTTGTCGTAAGCTCCACACAATCAATAACCCTCACTATCCACGCTTCACACTACCAGCTGGTCCTGCCCCTACCATAGTACTACTGTATGAGTAGAGGGAGGTGACATTTTGTTCATTTTATCGGCGTCCTATCACCCTGACAGTGTGTGACTACTATTAGTAGTACTACAGTATATACATATACATGTATACCGTATTACACTTGTAGCACTGCGCTTGTCAGTTTACTAATACGGGTAGTACTATACTACGGAGTAGTTACTGTGATTGAATGACCAACAGGTGTCTCCTGCCGAAATCCATTACTACATAGTAGTACTAGTAGTATACAAGTTAGTTGAACACTGTGGAAAGGCAATACTTCGAAGTACATTTTCATCCTTCCTCGTGGCAGTGTCGTCCCTTAAGCGAACTCCAGTACACGCATCTTCCTGGCAGATAGAAATGAATTATACATAGTAATGACCTCGCTCAAATTGAGTCGACTGAACACAGCACTTTTATGAATGGTTGAGGGTATTTACTGTTAATATAACTCCTGGTAAAGGTCGTATCCATTTCGGCTCTACGCTGCAACCATTTGTGTGGTCAGGCACCACATGGGGTAGTCGAGGATTTCCTTCATCCATATATTGCACCACTATAGAGTACTACGTAGTATAATCCTAACGTACTATTTTACTAGTACGTTAATCCTAGTAATAGTGAGTAACAATAATACCATTAACTATTATTAATAATAGTAGTCCTACTAACGTTACTGTAATAGTAAAAAAATACTAGTACATACACGAAGTACAGTTGCTACGTCTTGTGTATTAGTTGAGTACAGAATGAAGCACGTTGGCATCCGTTCGCATCTTATGAATACAATAATATACTAAGTACTAGTAGGACGTACTACTCCGGAGTACTATCGAAGAAGCTTCACATGTCAACCAGTTTTTCAATACCGTAGCACTATTGTGCTTTAGCACCTTTTTTGGCAATTCCAGGGTCAAATTCATTGTTTAATAATTTCTCAAATTTAAATACCGTCTAATACTATTCATACTAGTCAAGTATCAAAGTACTACTTCTACCCCAAAGGAATTCCTCGTCCCACCCCGTGTGGGTAAACAACAATCGCAGGCCAAATGTCTCTCTCTCTCCCCCTAGCATTAGGCCGACAAAAACCAGCATGCCTTCAGTGTGCAAATGTGGACGTGGGTGGCTGACTACTGGTGTATCAACGTGCCACTCAAGTCGGTGGAGGAGCTGGACGCCGAGACCTGGTTGGTGTTGTGTCCGCGCTTCGGCGGAACGTACGCCACGTGGACCGTCCTCCGCTTCAGTCGATGGCACGTTGCGGTGTTGTCGTGGCTGAGTTTCTTCATGCTCGGCTCCATCTACTCGTTCCAGATCTTGGCGCCGCCGTTGGAGCGGTACTTTGCTCCGTACACGGGCTTGTCTGGGTTTTACGGGTCAACGCTTGTGTTGGGCGTCGTGGCTGCCATCGTGGGGCCGTTTGTCGAGCGGCGCGGTCCTCGCACCGGTATGCTGCTTGGCTCGGTCCTCGTCGTGGGTGGACTGGCCCTGTCGCACATTGCGGTCGTAGCTCGGAATCAATCGCTCTTCACGTGGTCGTACGTGGCCTAACCGGTGTTCTTGTATCAAGGATGTGATGCTCTCTTGTTATAGGTACAGCGCCCTTGTGGGCGGAGGCTACGGCGTGGTGCTATTAACGGCCATGTCGACGCTGCAGAAATGGTTTCCCGATCTGCGGGGCTTCGTATCTGGACTCGCGATTGTGAGCTTGGGGGTGGGCACGGGCCTCTGGACAAAGTTGTCGGCTACACTCATGCATCGATCGACCAACATTCTTGACAGCGTCAGCAATATCGACGACGAAATCGGGTTAACGAGAGTGTTTCTTGTGCAAGGTACAGTTTTCCCGACAGAATGAATGTATAGTATCCAATAGTTGCTGTCGAATTCCATGGATGAAGAGATGCACACTACTTTGAAGTGCACATTCAACAATGATGTATGTTTACATACTGTAGTAATAACTATTAGTATGGCACTTTGCACTGCAATACTAGCAATGTCGAATTACAGAGTGTTTGTCCTTGAAGTCCAATACTGTTTGTGGAATGATGAGTTGGATATCTTCATTATTTCTGTACCGTACAGTGTACTTACTGCAACGACCGTGCCATGTGACTGTGTAGCCATCACGGCACTGCTGCTGTTCATCGTTGCCACCATGGTGATGCGGACGCCGCCGGCTAACTTTTCTGTCGGCGGGCACGACATCCACTGCGTGCCCGTACACACTTCATCCGGCCAACGCATGCAACACCAGCACCTCCAGGATGAATACTTCAAGGTCGGCATGACGTTGGTCAACTACTCTGACCACAACACCAACACGAACACCGACAGCAACACGGACAACGTCTACTTTGAGCACGT
>NW_009798284.1:342171-353496 GCF_000520075.1 Aphanomyces astaci
GTCTTCTGCGCGCCCTAAAGGCTATATTGCCAACCGCCAGCCAGACCTACCACGAGATAGCGAGGCTGCGCATGCTCGGATTTACCTACTACTTTGACCCCAATCCAATCTACGGCGAAGCCAAGTTTCGCCATCAATTTCGAATGGCCAGACCGCTGTTTGAACGAATCATGGACGGTGTGGTGATGCGTGATGTTTACTACCCTTGGACGCATCTTGAGAGATGTTGATCCATGACCGGACAAGCTGGCAGTCTTCGTCGGTCGTGAAGTTGGAGCCACGGACGGCCTTGGCTGATTCCATTTTATGAACCAACTGATTATTGACTCCATAACGCACATGATTGGACAAAATTATCCATTGATAGCATGTTATTGGCTAATTCGACAAAACTGTATTTTACAGTCGCGACTGTAAATCTGGCCGATTTGGCGTCTCGCGGTAAAATTTTACAGTTTCCTGTATTTTACAGTCGCCCGGTGGAGTTGTCAAAACTGTAAATAATCCGGATAGAACTGTATAATAGCGTTTACAGTCGCACCGGTGGGGATGCTCTTAATCAAAGCCAACGTGCCGACAACAAAACTAGAACTATGGATCGTGCCGCAGGTTGAATGACGTTGTCCAGAGGGTCCTCCGTTGTGATGAGTTGGGGCGTCTGCATCACTGGAGAGCTTATCCGAATCCAAGCGTTGGCATCCATCCTGTGTGCAATCGAAATATGATTGACAGAATCATGCAAGTTTAGCTGGAGGTTTCATGTAGCTATATATATTTAGATCCAATTACATAATTCCATAACCAATGTAATCACTTTACACTTAACACTGTTCTGTCACCTGTTTGGAGCAAGGACGCTCGCCCAAGCTACATCTACTGCGTGCGATCGTGATCCTCTGCCAACTCGAGTCAACACAAGAGTTATCTATCAGGTTATGAGCCCAACGGCTTACGAACGTCACGCTTCTAAAGCAAAAGACCCACAGGATGGCTACCCGCAAGCTTGCCGAGCTACCCAGCAAGATGAAGCGGCAGCCAACCATCCTAACCTTCCAGGAAAATCCTTCTTGGCAAGGCAGTTTCGAAACCTACAAACGACCCTTGATCTGAAAGCCAAAAAGATGGTCACCACACTTACCGTATTGCTTGCCCCAGCGCGCATACAAAACGACGAACGAATCGTCATCAACAAAGAGCTACGAAGGCTCGTTGAAGAGAAAGTACAAGAATGACGTACCCAAGCCAAAGCATCCACCGCTCTAGGTCGAACGATCGAGCTGGAACTGAAGGAGCACGAAGACATGCCCGACCAGGACTACCGCAACGTCACGTCACCAGGCGGCAATCTGCCAGGCAAGCGCAGGCCAACCAGCATTCACGAGATCGAGGTGTCGAATCCTACAAAGAAGGATGAAATGAACACTGCAGTCAATGCTATAAGTATCCTCACCGAAGGCATCTGTCAACCTGAACCCGCGCTACTACGACTCCAAGTCGAGCAGTCGAATGCCCTCATGGCACTTGTGCGTGCCACCTCATCTACACAAGCAACGACACAAGTACAAGTTCAGGCACTAACTGTGTCTGTGGAAGAACAGAAGGGAAAACCGGACACTGACCTACTTCGTGAGCTGCGTAACATTCAGGAACGTGAAACGAAAGAGAGGGCCGACTGGGAACGAACCATAGATTCCCGCCTGGCATCCATGACACAGAACCAGGCGGCTTGGCAGCGCGAGGTGGAGCTGGACCGAGCGGCCACCAACGCCAAACACGACGATCGAGCTGTCCACGCCGACAAGGAACGATTGATTGAGCTTCAGAGCATACGAGAACTGATCAGTCATCTACGGAGTTCCAACATTCCATCAATCTCTACGGCAACCAAAACATATACCACTCCACCAACCGTCACAAGGAAGTTGTTCACGAACCTGCCCCGAGTCGACAACAGTGGCGACAGCGGGGACGACGAAGACGACAACGACGACGGACGCAGTGGCGAGAGTAGTCAAAGAGGCGATGACCGCGACAACCGCGGCAGGGAACGCAACGGCAAGCCCCACAAGGACGCAAGCGGCGCAGGTGGCGACCCCGACGAGCCAAGCGATGACGAAAGCAGCGAGGCAGATGACATCGATGCACCGCCGGATTCCCGAAGACATCGGGGAGCCAACCCACGCCCACGAAACCCTAAATTGAAGGACTTCAAGATTCAACCACTCTTCGATGGGAAAGAAAAGTACCCGGGATTAGGCAGCGACTTCCCGAATTGGCTGTCAATCTTCGAGGACGCTATTGCAACCAATGTAACATTCTACAACACAACTTGGTCCGATCAACACAAGTTCTATGCGCTCATGCAGAGTCTCACCGGCAACGCTAAGGCGTTCGCTCAAGATAGCAAGGCCAAGGAACCTACGCAGTCGTACACTATTATGTCCGCACGTCTGGAGTCAAACTACTCAACACACCTGACCCAAACGCAACTGATGACCCTCATGCAGAAGACCAAGCGCTGGGAGTCGACGTAGACCGACCATCTCACCTACCTGCATCACGTTCAGTCAATGGCCCGCGTAGGAAGCGAGTTTGTACTCGAATGCCTCATCAACAATGCATGTCCATCAAAGAAGAATGACCTTACCATCCAACTCAACCCCCGCGTCAGGAATGACGTAGCCGAATAGCACCGTATGGTCGGCATCTTGACTCAGCTCACAGGCACTGGTATCGACTTCGGCCGCCGTCATAAAACAGGAGGAAAGAAGACCGGACAAGCGAACCAGGCATACGGCGGCGGTGGCAACAAGCCAGGGAGTAAACAACGCTCGGGCAAAGGCGGCGACTCTACGAAAGAGAAGAATAAGAACAAGCAAGACAATAAGCCCATAAAACCGTGCTACCTTTGTAACGAATGGACACACTGGGCCAAAGAGTGTCCACTAGTTACTCTTGGCCGCGAAGCGAAGGCCAAGGCAGGAAAAACTGGCAGAGCCAACACAGCCAAGGGAAACCAAGTGACAACCTCCGAGACGCGCAAGACTCTTATCGAACCGACTGCCACTGCGAACTTCATCTTCGCCGAATCGTTGTCTTTTCCAGAGGATGATGACTTCGACTCGGATATCGTCTCGTACCTTGTTCGCGACGCACCGGACGCCGGAGCAATGGTCATTCGCCAAGCTACAACTGTTGACGACTGGGTCTGTGACTCTGGATGCACGCATCACCTAACGAACAATCCATCGTTATTGATGGACACCCACGGCTCCAACTTACGCATCCGCATTGCCAACGATGATCACGTCATGGCCACACTCAAGGGGCCGGCAATTTTGGATCTAGTAAACGGCGGCAAGATCCGCCTCAACGAGGTCCACTACGTCCCATCGATCTCGGCCAACCTACTGTCCATTACATCACTCAACTTCAATGGTATCGATGTACTGTTCGGACGTGACATCGAATTCATCGATCGATCCAGTCGTCGCGTCCTGACCACTGGCACACGCAAAGGACGATTGCCAATCCTCGAGTGCGTTCACTCGACGGCACTACCTACGGAAGACAATTAAGCCATGTCATTCCATGTCCACTTACCCAAGAGATCTCTTGCCGAGTGGCACGCCGCACTTGGTCATATCTCTAAGGCAGCCATTCTCGAACTCGCTAACATACACGACGACACTGACGACATGCATATTACGCGCGCCACTAACGACGCTACGATAAGCTGTATCGATTGTGCGCGAGGAAAACAAACGCGCAACGCGCAACCGAAGACAAACACCGGGGACTCTGCACCCACGGACGAAGTCGGGGCAGTCGTCTGTGCTGACTTGCTTGGGCCACTCAAGCCCTCCGATCGCAACCACAACCGCTACGTAGCCGTCTACGTCGACCACGCATCTAAGTTGAAATACGAAGTCCCTATCAAGAAGAAATCCGACCAAGTCCAGAAGCTCAAGGAATTCATCCTATTCATCGAGCGACAATACGGGAAACAAACCAAGGTCGTACGTACCGACGGCGGAGGCGAGTTCAACTCGACCGAGTTGGACGCCTTCTTGAAGTCAAAAGGGATCCGCAAGCAGGTCACAGAGCCAGATACGTCGGCGTCTAATGGACTGGCGGAGAATACAATCCGAGTCCTGGCGAATGACGTTTGGACAATGCTTATGAGTTGCGATGTTCCGCTCACATTCTGGGTATATGCAGTCAATTACGCTGTATACATACGCAACCGCGTTCCTTGCAAAGGGAACGACAATAACACGCCACCACTTCAAGTGGCGGACCCAAGTCGTGGACTGCCCAAGGTGAGCCACATCGTGCAGTTCGGAAGTCATTGCACCACCTACCAAGCCCCCAAATCAAAGAAGATCGAGAAGAGAGCAGAATTGGGTATTATACTAGGGGTAAGCGAAGAAACGAAGGGTTAACACGTATGGCTCCCACAGCAAGGAAAAGTCATTGTGACCCGCGACGTCCGAAACATCGCACCACCAACGCCACGACACGACATGGTGGAGTTCCTGGGGGCAGGCGAGGAAGCATTAACGTCCAGTACTGAGAAGGAGGACACGGCATTGCCAAGAACCAAAAGTGCCAAGAAGACGGCCCCTCCAGCCGACTTAACGATCCGAACCCGCAAGCAAGTGCTACCGAGGTGTCGAAGACGAAAGAAAAGCAGTCCGAAGTCCTAATTGCAAAGCTATTAGCCGAAGAGACATTTCACTCGGTGTTTCTTACCGTGGAAGAACCAACCACGGTGCGTCAAGCTATGGCCAGCAAGGAAGCCATCGAATGGCGAAAGGCAATGATGCGGGGACTCGACGGCATCGTCGGCAACGGCACATGGGAAGTCGTCGAGCGACCTAAGCACACCAACATAGTGTCACACAAATGGATGTTCAAAGTCAAATACGACCAAGGTGGAAACGTCGACAAGTTCAAAGCTCGCTTGGTCGCTCGTGGTTTCTCTCAGCGTTATGGAGTGGACTACTCAAATACCTACGCACCCGTAATCAAACAAGCCAGCGTGCGACTTATCTACGTCCTCGCCGCTATATTCAAGTGTGAGATCACGCACTTGGATTTCCCGCAAGCCTACCTGAACGCGAAGACAGATTTCGACATATACATCGAACTCCCCGAAGGTTTTGACGTCGATACAAAGAAATACGTCGGACTTTTGCGGAAAGGCCTCTATGGACTCAAACAGTCAGGCATGTTGTGGCACGAAGAAGCAGACAAGGCACTCATAGCACTCGACTTCAAGCGAAGTCAATTGGACCCGTGTCTGTACTACCATTGGGACGGCGGCAAAATTACAGTTTGTGGCCTCTACGTAGACGATCTGCTCGTGTTTTCGAAGTCAGACACCACAATCAAGAGAATGGTCGACGAACTCACCGCAATCTACAAGGTTAAGAACCTCGGTCCCGTCGCGCGTTGTCTTGGGATGAATGTCCACCGCATTGAAGGCGGGTTCTTCCTTGAACAAACCAGCCTCGTCGAAGAGCTTCTGGCCAAGCACGGTCTGTCGGACGCCAAACCGCAAGCCACGCCGTTAGCTCTGGATCACAGATACTTCGATGACGGTCCTGACCCAACGATGACAGCGACCGAAATGCGCGAAGTGATCGGGTCGCTGTTGTGGTTGGCCGGCTCCACCCGCCCGGACATCATGTTCGCCGTAAATCTGACAGCGCGCTTCCTCAACAAAGCAAATGAGAACCATGTACAAGGCATCAAGCGAATACTACGTTACCTGCGTGGTACTGCCACTGTTGGCCTGCAAATTGTGCCGTCGGATATCGGCGGCGCCGTCAATGCTGAGGTTTTCTGCGACGCAGACTGGGCCGGTGACAAGATCAATCGCCGATCCACGAGCGGTTGCGTCCTTGTAGTCAACGGATGCCTTGTCTTCTGGGCCGCCAAGCAACAAGCCGTTGTGGCGCTCTCCACTATGGAAGCCGAATACATTGCGGCCTCGGCAGGAATCTAGGAATGCTCCTGTAAATCCCTTTGTTACTGTGACGTGTGATGGACTTGATCCTTGTTGGGCCCTATGGACTTCTAAAAATGCTTACAGTTACTTCCAAACAACGTGAGTCTCATGTTACTTGGTGGGTCTTCCGGCCATGACAACGGAACTCGTTCGAGACCGTGCAAAGTGTGATGAAGGTTGCCACTTTGCCATTGTTGTAGTGCTAATGGGTTTCGAATCTATTGTGTTGTTGGGACACTGTTGGCGCAACTACATGAGTGAATCATGACAACACCAACATCATTGCAGTAGTGAATCACGTGGGGAATAGATTGGTGATCTGGACTGTGTGTCAACAGTGGGTGTGTGGGTTTGACGATTCTTGTAGCCTTTATATTTCACAGATGCATGGTTGGCCTTCCAACACCGACACAGGATGTTAGTCAACAACACGTCCCGCCCATGTTTCTCCGAAAGCAGCAGAGGATTCACCGAGACGCATCGCCATTAGTTTTATAGGAAATGGTTTACCTTATAAATGAATGTGCCGTATATTTCATGCGTCTGGAAATAGATTCGCAGAGGCTTACCTTAGTCCAGCATCTGACTGAGAGTTATAATGCTACTTTCCGTTTTTCAGCCTTTGAGTCCATTAGTCAGCCCCAGTTTCGCACTTTTCAGACAATATGTCTGTTTTTCTCAGCTAGCCATTCTAGGTGTATACAGTATGTGAGCCCTTACGCTTTCACTGTACCCTTCCTACTTAGGAGTATCCAATAGAATCGTTGTCGGAATGGGATGTCGGAATGAGTATCTTGTCGGAATATCCATGCTATCGTTTTCCAAGGGTTGGCTATACAAGTTCCAACGAAAATACGGACTCATCAGCAAGGTTCAGCACATCAAAGCTGCCTAGACACCACAGCGCTGCTGTTTGCACGGTCACCAGCAAAAGCTACAAGTTTCGAGTGGTTACAACACCAACGACGCCTACAACATGGACGAAACCTCGTTTCTTTAGGGGGAATACAAGATAGGACGCTCGTTGTCATTGGGGCGTACACTAACCACCTATAAGATCAATCGCGTTCATTGGCGAAATCAGCAAACGTCGGAATTGTATAAGATGGCAACACATGCTACAACTGTTGGAATCCAATTTTGTACGGAAAAGGACAACTAGGGAGATTTCGGAGATGAGTATTTATCTTTATCCTTAAAATAACCTCTGAAGCTTTATAGGGTTGAGGAAAACTCCGGAACTTAGTACCAGAATCCCTGAAATGGGTCCATTTTGGGGATTCGAATCCTCGACCGTGATTGGCCAGATCTGTTGACTTGGTGCAAAGCTTTTTTGTTGTTGGCACTTCGAATGGAGCGTGGGAGGTGGAAGCGTGGTGGATGGCCCACATGAAGTGGAGGTCGATCAGAGGCGCGGTGGTAGCGAACAAGTTAATGATAACCTCCATCTCTATGCATAGTGACGTAGAATCCCGTACAACATCACATATATACACTTTAGGAACTACTAAAAGCAAATTAGGCGGCGCCTAACACCCCAGCTTAGTCGGCCGTGCCAAGCAGTACATCCGGCCGGAGTGTTGTACCTGTGGCTGATCAACAATATCTTAATAGCACTAGAAAAGTACAAGTACAGAAGCACCCCTCTGCAGCTGGCGCTTTGGCGCCAGTTGCCGAGGCGTGCTACTTTAGATACAAGCCACTCCTTGCCTTCGTAGCTACGCCTTTCCAAACGTCCTACAGATAGAACAACTGAGCTAACACAACATGAGTTTCAATCAATGCATTGCTTCGCATGCCTCTGTCGTCCCTACTAGCCTCAACGGTGAATGACCCATAGGACGACTTCACAATGACCTCGCCAATCATCCACGAAGTCCTCAAATTTGGCTCCATCTAGTCTACGGATAGGGAAAAATTGTTATCATCGAAATCGTCGATATAAAATCCCTTGTTTTTACTTTGCTTTCAATTTTTACGGAAAATGAAAAAGAGACGTCATCTATGACGAGTTCCAATGTAACGGTAAATATCGATTCGAATGGCTATCATGAGTTCCAATGTAACGGTGAAAGTCGGTTCTACGGCGGTTACAGTTTCAGAATCGGTTACACTCTGCGCTTTCTCGCCAACATGCCACTGACCGCCGCGCCGCACAAGCAAGTGTACCAGTTCCTTGTGGTTAACGTGGGGCTGCCCGTGATGATCTACTACGTCGGCCGAGAGTTCACACTGGTGTTGGCGTTGTCGGCGATCCCACCATCCATTGCAGCCCTGGTTGAAATGCTGGCGAGCCAGACGGTGGATCCGCTCTTAGTGTTTGTATACGTTATCCCATCGATATTACCACCATTTCCATGTATAAGTGTTAGGATCAGTTTCCTACTCCAGATTGTAGTTTATCAATACAATACAGTATCAGTGCTAAAACCATCACATTGTACCAAATCGTGTCCATTTCACTCGCTATTGCGTTCATACGTGTGTCCAACGAATCACGACTGCTCTTTCTCAAGGCCTCGCTCACAATACAAAAATATACCTGGTGAGAAAATGGCAGAAGCCCGAGCTAAAATGCGTGCAGAACGAATGAATCGACCGAAAACTAGTCCCGGCAGTGAGGAAGTAGAAAAGGAGTACCAAGAACAACAGCGGAAGCAGCCTGAACGTCGGCGGATCAATAAGGCTAGCCGCCCCCCTAAGAAAAAGCGTATCGACCACGACAAGGAAGCATGTTCGGCAACCGAATGCAGGATTCTATACACGACGCTACATACCAGCTCGGGTAAGGTACGTCTTACGAGCGGGCCACCGACACCATACAGCGGATGTTGGGGGCCCAGTATTAGTTCCACTGACCCATTCTTAGTGGTGACGAATGTCCAGCCCCATCGCATTACCTGCATGGACATAGCTTTCCTGGTGTGCTGGGTGAAGAAGCAGGAAACCTATGAGGACAAGCTACGGGCGAATGGCAACAACGAGTGTCGAGTGGCAACGGAGTGCTGTGGAGTGCCCATCAACTCACCACAGCCTTCAGAAGGCTACATGCACTTATGTGTGGTGAGGGCCTGTGGAACAACTCAGTGAAGATGATTACCGCGACCGCATCATGGAAATAGTTGTACAACCAGCGACGAAGTGGACAGCCACCAAGTCAGAAATGCAGATATATTGCCGGGCGCTGGGCCTTTGCCGACATCCTGCGCGAACAGCTCGATCGAACCCATGCGCTGCCAGCAGAGAAGCAGCTATGGTTCAAAGCGTGGCCGTGAAGAGGACGACCAAGAAAGCCGCATTACAAAACATGCTAAGAAAGCAAGTCAAGCTGTTCGGGACCAGCGGGATTTCGAGGGAATTACCCTCGTCCACCGGGTGGATACATAACCCGGAACTAAGGGTGGCGGTGTGCCCCCGTCGACCCAAAAGCGAACAAGCCACGAAATATGAACCGCCAGCAAACTCGTGACCAAGAGCAGATGACCGCACTACCCAAGTTTCACGCGATGAAGCGAGCCCTCGAATTTTGGCAAGTGCATCGCTGTATGTTGTAAAGAAATAGTGATGTAGATCTACTCGAGTTGTTGGGTCCCTCCATGTTGACATGTGTGGACCGATGAAGCAGGCTGGTACTTATGTCGAACATTCGATATTTGTACAGCATTGTTGATGATCACTCAACGTATAAGTGGTTCTCTGTGTTTCAACACAAATCCGAAGTGCCATCCAAGCTAGGCCGTTCTCCTGAAATGAGTCACGTTCGTATTTGGGCTCAATTTGCTATGCCGCAACTTCACAAACAAGAGTAGAGTCAATTATCATTTCCTTGGTGTAGCTGAGGATTACAAGGGTTATCGCCTTCTAGACGTCTCTGAAAATCGATTCCTCATTGCACGTGATGTTAGTTACGACATTGGGTGAGGACAGCTGTCATGCACATCGAATGCTTCTCGCCACACGAGATCTTCAAGCTACCACCACAAGCTGCCCAAATGTAGTTGGGGGCATATCATAATAGAAACTTGTTAAGTCGACGTTAGCCTCCTATCTGACACATGCGACTTGAATTTGTCGACTTGGACCACATAGCACTCTTTGATATCGTCATGGAGCACCAGGTCTTTGGCGCGAAAATCCGTGGCGTTGACAGAAGCGTCGGACCAGCTGAAGGATGGAGTCGTACCCCACGAAAGGTACCTTCGATTCCAAGTAGTTGAGGAGACACGGTCGTTGGTTAAATTTGATCCAAGTGATCATGTTCATAGGACACGCTCGACATCACGCAGGTCATTGATGAATTCGACGTGACCGGGTGAGCCTGGAAACTCATCATGGTGGCCTCCTGGCGAAGCTTTCATCCTCATCTTCCTGCCTTTGTAACATAGCAACGCCAACCGCTGGGCCTTCCAGTTGCGCACAGTCCTGCGAGGGATCCCAAGGGCAGCCCCAACTTTTGTGTCATGGTCTCCAGCATACCCAATGCTTCGAGCTTGAACGGGATGGAATGCATGATGCGTGTCTTAGCTTTTATTGCAAGCTGCCCAACTTTGGCAGCCAATTAAAAAAAACAAGTTTGGCGGGAGAATAATTTTCTATCCAATCACGTGTTTTGATTCATGAGAAATCATTCTATTGGGCAAAACAAATGTTGAAGGGTTGTAAACTTCGGCCTTGGATTCCGTAGTTCCCTGTATTTGGTGAAATGACTCACAAGTTCAAATTTGGGTGAAATGAACAATATATATGTTTAACGTTAGTAGATTCATACAGTCCTGTTCTACACATTGCCATAGTCGCCATCCGAGGGTAGTAATGGCGACATGTTCCGTTGTTCCATCCTCTCCGTTACTTTTCGAGGCGCATTTTCCGGCTCGGCACTTGGACGACCACAGTGTCACACATCGTGAGCTGGTACCCCCGGTAAAACCGGTCCATGGTGTTGGTGCGGACAAGGGGTAGCACCACGACACCAACGATCGCCACGACCAGCAGTACCCACAGCTGGCTGGCCACGCTTTCGTTGGAGACGACGTCCGTAGCCGCCACGAGCCCCCACCCCGTCGCCCCCATAGACCAGCTCGTGAGCAGGAGCCCGTACATTGTGCCCGTGTTGAACACGCCAAACATGTCGGTAACCAGCGCTGGCATGATTGCAAAGCCGCCGCCCAGCGCAAACCCGAGCACGTACGCCGGCCACCGGAACCTGCTGCCACTGTCGTTGCCATGGGTGGCCACGACCAGCAGCCCCGTGGCCACAGCTTGGATGGTCAGCAGCAGCCCAAACATCAGCTTGCGACCGAACGCTGGGT
>NW_009798284.1:357665-361620 GCF_000520075.1 Aphanomyces astaci
GATGGTCAGCAGCAGCCCAAACATCAGCTTGCGACCGAACGCTGGGTTGGCATAGCACACCCGGATAAGCACGTCCGATGCCGCAGGGCCGCTAAACCTGCCTATGCTCGTGGCCAGAAACAAGTACCGGACAAACGTCGATGCGTCCTCGCTAGAAGCCTCCAAGACGGTGGTCGCGATGTTGAATAAGCTGGGCACGACCAACACGATGGGGGCGACGTTGGCTGCAAAGGCCACGTACAGCCACATAAAATCGGACGAAGCGATGCATTGCACCAGTGACAGGGCCCGGACGTGCTCAAAGTAGACGTTGTCCGTGTTGCTGTCTGTGTTGGCGATGTGGTCAGAGTAGTTGACCAACGTCATGCCGACCTTGAAGTATTCATCCTGGAGGTGCTGGTGTTGCATGCGTTGGCCGGATGAAGTGTGTACGGGCACGCAGTGGATGTCGTGCCCGCCGACAGAAAAGTTAGCCGGCGGCGTCCGCATCACCATGGTGGCAACGATGAACAGCAGCAGTGCCGTGATGGCTACACAGTCACATGGCACGGTCGTTGCAGTAAGTACACTGTACGGTACAGAAATAATGAAGATATCCAACTCATCATTCCACAAACAGTATTGGACTTCAAGGACAAACACTCTGTAATTCGACATTGCTAGTATTGCAGTGCAAAGTGCCATACTAATAGTTATTACTACAGTATGTAAACATACATCATTGTTGAATGTGCACTTCAAAGTAGTGTGCATCTCTTCATCCATGGAATTCGACAGCAACTATTCGATACTATACATTCATTCTGTCGGGAAAACTGTACCTTGCACAAGAAACACTCTCGTTAACCCGATTTCGTCGTCGATATTGCTGACGCTGTCAAGAATGTTGGTCGATCGATGCATGAGTGTAGCCGACAACTTTGTCCAGAGGCCCGTGCCCACCCCCAAGCTCACAATCGCGAGTCCAGATACGAAGCCCCGCAGATCGGGAAACCATTTCTGCAGCGTCGACATGGCCGTTAATAGCACCACGCCGTAGCCTCCGCCCACAAGGGCGCTGTACCTATAACAAGAGAGCATCACATCCTTGATACAAGAACACCGGTTAGGCCACGTACGACCACGTGAAGAGCGATTGATTCCGAGCTACGACCGCAATGTGCGACAGGGCCAGTCCACCCACGACGAGGACCGAGCCAAGCAGCATACCGGTGCGAGGACCGCGCCGCTCGACAAACGGCCCCACGATGGCAGCCACGACGCCCAACACAAGCGTTGACCCGTAAAACCCAGACAAGCCCGTGTACGGAGCAAAGTACCGCTCCAACGGCGGCGCCAAGATCTGGAACGAGTAGATGGAGCCGAGCATGAAGAAACTCAGCCACGACAACACCGCAACGTGCCATCGACTGAAGCGGAGGACGGTCCACGTGGCGTACGTTCCGCCGAAGCGCGGACACATCACCAACCAGGTCTCGGCGTCCAGCTCCTCCACCGACTTGAGTGGCACGTTGATGCACCAGTAGTCAGCCACCCACGTCCACATTTGCACACTGAAGGCATGCTGGTTTTTGTCGGCCTAATGCTAGGGGGAGAGAGATAGACATTTGGCCTGCGATTGTTGTTTACCCACACGGGGTGGGACGAGGAATTCCTTTGGGGTAGAAGTAGTACTTTGATACTTGACTGGTATGAATAGTATTAGACGGTATTCAAATTTGAGAATTTATTAAACAATGAATTTGACCCTGGAATTGCCAAAAAAGGTGCAATAAACAATGAATTTGACCCTGGAATTGCCAAAAAAGGTGCTAAAGCACAATAGTGCTACGGTATTGAAAAACTGGTTGAAAATGTGAAGCTTCTTCGATAGTACTCCGGAGTTGTACGTCCTACTACTGTAGTACTTAGTATATTATTGTATTCATAAGATGCGAACGGATGCCAATGTGCTTCATTCTGTACTCAACTAATACACAAGACGTACTAGTATTTTTTTACTATTACAGTAACGTTAGTATGACTACTATTATTAATAATAGTTAATGGTATTATTGTTACTCACTATTAACGTACTTCGAGGTACTAGTAATAATAGTACGTCAGGATTATACTACGTAGTACTCTATAGTATATACTAGTGGTGCAATATATGGATGAAGGAAATCCTCGACTACCCCATGTGGTGCCTGACCACACAAATGGTTGCAGCGTAGAGCCGAAATGGATACGACCTTTACCAGGAGTTATATTAAATACCCTCAACCATTCATAAAAGTGCTGTGTTCAGTCGACTCAAATTTGAGCAAGGTCATTACTATGTATAATTCACTTCTATCTGCGATTTGGCCTACACTGTTGCCTTCTGGTTGTTGTTTAGCCATGCCCAGTGGGACGAGGAATTCCTTTTAGGATGGAGTAGTACTACGAATATTGGAATACTACCACGCACTATTATAGACTAGTAGTAACGTTAGGATTAATATATATTAGTGGTGCAATGCAAATATGAAGGAAATCCTCGACAGCTCCATGTGGTGTCTGGCGGAATAATTCCCCCACAGCAGGTATACTTGGGGGGTTTGTCGGTATTATTACCTTCAAAACCCCCAAACTATCCTTTACTGGGGGAATTCCTTAGATAAGACTCAATGCACTCATACAAAATGACAAACTTGTACGTTGTAACCTGAGACTTCGTCCCACCCCCGATGGGCACGGATATTTCGAAGTACAGTGTTATTCCCGGAGGTAAGCGCATCATAGCGGTTAACTATTGCTAACCAGTGAGATGCCTTAACCCCTAGCTGACATGAGTTGCTGGGGCTACTATATCATTAGAAATCCCACCACTACAGTACACTTATTTGTGCAAAAAATCCGGAATTCACGCGTCTTGATTGGCTGTTGCAAGGAATCTCAGAATTCCCGATTAACAGAAAACCGAATCTCCAATACTACATACAGTAGTACTTGGGTGTTTTGAAAGAGGTAAGGTATATATTAAAAATACCTGCTGTCAAATTAGTCCGTCTGACGACACAAATAATTGCAGAGTAGAGTCGAAATGGAAACAACCATTGCCATGAGTTATATATACCATAGAAGTGTCGTGCTCAGTTGATTTATGTGAGCGAGATCATTACTATGTAGTATTCACTTCCACGACGGCGTCGAAGTCACATGCGTGTACTGGCGTTCAGTTCGCTTTGTTAATATACGAGGAAGGACGAAAATGTATTCTCCAAAGTACTAGTATAACCTTTCCACATGTTCAACCATACTACTACAGTGGTACGGCGTGTAATCGATTACTACGTAGTAATTGAGTTTGGATTATCATTTTTAAGACATTCCTCGCGAGGGCCGACACTAGAACCACATGTTATGGAACCGCTTCGCCAATTGTAACGCGCCTGCTGGACCAGGGGCGGTGTGTAATCTTCGGTTTTTACTTCGCTCAACGTTTCATACCTCGTGCTTCGACCGATCTTCTTCGAAGTTCGGTCCTCGTCTTCGTACGCAGCCCTTGTTATCCGGATTCCCCAGGGGAGGGACGGATAAATCCTTGCGGAAATAATCCGGGGAATCTGGGGATCGAACCCACGACCTTTGAGTTAAGAAACCGATGCTCTACCACCTGAGCTATTCCCCCTCTGCGTAGTAATCGACATCGGTAGTTGGTCATTCACTGTCATTATTGCTGGAAATATCAATGAGTAACACTATAATAGTACTACGTAGTATAGTGTACTCATACTGTACAAGTAGGCAAGGTTGTGTAATTTAATTTAATTGACTCCATAATATAAATAACGCCACGACGCTGTCCCATTATATTTTCTTTGCACTGCAGTCATTGGCAGAAAAGATAAACGTAAGGTAGCCAATCACATGAAATATACATGTTGTACTCGATCGAATCCATTTGATCTAACGTTAATTTAAGCTTGTA
>NW_009798284.1:364540-392017 GCF_000520075.1 Aphanomyces astaci
ATACTACTACAGTGGTACGGCGTGTAATCGATTACTACGTAGTAATTGAGTTTGGATTATCATTTTTAAGACATTCCTCGCGAGGGCCGACACTAGAACCACATGTTATGGAACCGCTTCGCCAATTGTAACGCGCCTGCTGGACCAGGGGCGGTGTGTAATCTTCGGTTTTTACTTCGCTCAACGTTTCATACCTCGTGCTTCGACCGATCTTCTTCGAAGTTCGGTCCTCGTCTTCGTACGCAGCCCTTGTTATCCGGATTCCCCAGGGGAGGGACGGATAAATCCTTGCGGAAATAATCCGGGGAATCTGGGGATCGAACCCACGACCTTTGAGTTAAGAAACCGATGCTCTACCACCTGAGCTATTCCCCCTCTGCGTAGTAATCGACATCGGTAGTTGGTCATTCACTGTCATTATTGCTGGAAATATCAATGAGTAACACTATAATAGTACTACGTAGTATAGTGTACTCATACTGTACAAGTAGGCAAGGTTGTGTAATTTAATTTAATTGACTCCATAATATAAATAACGCCACGACGCTGTCCCATTATATTTTCTTTGCACTGCAGTCATTGGCAGAAAAGATAAACGTAAGGTAGCCAATCACATGAAATATACATGTTGTACTCGATCGAATCCATTTGATCTAACGTTAATTTAAGCTTGTACAAACCAAACTGTACCGAGATTATGATATATGTGGTTTTGCCCAATGTGAAGGGACTGGGCCGAATCAAACCTTTGGATTGGCAGAAATTCGACAAGACGTGATTTGATTGGCTTCGGCGGTTCTTTAATCCATTCTCTAAAAACTTTCGATTATACAGAGGGCTCCAGTTTCGAATGGATTTGACAACACTCACTTTACAAGGAGGATGCGTAAACATAGGAAAACTACAAGAGTTGGAGTGTAAACGGAATAGCTGCACACAACTGCTACTATTAATAACCAACCACCCATATGATCGATCGCGTTCATTGGCGAAAACAGGAAATGTTGGAATTGTATAAGATGGCAACACACGCTACAACTGTTGGGATCTAATATTGTACGGAAAAGGGCAAATGGGAGATTTCCATGTCTATGACGAGTTCCAATGTAACGGTAAAAATCGATTTGAATGGCTATCATGAGTTCCTTTGTAACGGTGAAAGTCGGATCTACGGCGGTTACAGTTTCAGAATCGGTTACACTCGCTTTCTCGCCAACATGCCGCTGACTGCAGCGCCGCATAAGCAAGTGTACCAGTTCCTTGTGGTTAACGTGGGGCTGCCCGTGGTGATCTACTACGTCGGCCGAGAGTTCACGTCCGAAGCACTGGCGTTGGCGTTGTCAGCGATCCCACCAGCAATTGAAGCCCTGGTTCAAATGCTGGCGTTCCAGACGGTGGACCCGCTCTCTGTGTTTGTACGTTAGTTATCCCATCCATACTACCAACATTTCCATGTATAAGTGTTAGGATCGGTCTTGTACTCCACATTGCTGTATATCCATATAATATCATTGCTAAAACCACCACATTGTAGCAAATCGTGTCCATTTCACTCGCCATTGCGTTCATGTGTGTGACCAACGACCCTCGGCTGCTCTTTCTCAAGGACTCGCTCACTACTGCGCTGTGTGGCGTGGCTCTAATTCTGTCGACCACGTGGAAACAAAACCTCGTGTTGCGGTACTACTTGACGGGGGTTTCCGACGATTCAAAGCAAGATACCCCGCACCTGGCGCAACAATGTGCGCATATTTGCTACGTCTGGGGCAGCCTCTTCATCGCGGAAGCCCTCGTTCGCGTTGGATTTATTTATACGTGCTCCACGGACGTCATGGTGATCCTGTCCCCGTGTATGGCGCTGCTTTGCTCGGCCGTGGGTATTCTCTGGGCTAGACGATATTTGGCCGCCCAAAATTGTTGCGATGGTTGTTCCACAGTGGAAATGGTTCAAGGGGTACCTTACAACCCACCACCAATTAAAATCGCGTAATTGAGCAAACTAGCTGTAGCGATGCAAACTTGAATGGGATTGTGGGTGATAAGCTTAGCAGTTTCCAGTGGAGAAGACAATCCATCGGAGCCTAGCTACATGATGCGAGAAATACTAGTGTTCTATGAGCACAACGTAGCGCTGTATTCATGACGAAGGGTTGTATGAAGCTCGACAGTATGGACAATCGTGTAATGGCGTAATATATCTACGAAACGGCCGACGTTGTTAAATCGTTTGGTATAGGGTGTGGCTGGGGTTGGCCGTCGTGGCCGTAGTGTCTTTGTCGTTCGTGACCAGGTGAAAGCCGTGCGTTTTGGCAAACCAAACCGTCCATGAACACACGGCAATGGTGAAGATGAACGCGAGGCACGGCGACAGGATGACCATGACCTTGATGGGCAGCAACACCACAAACCCGACGCGCACGACGGCTTCAACCAGCATGCCCACGCCCCAGAACCAGGACACGGTCTTGGTCAGAGCCTTGACGTTGGGATCTCGCCACTGCGCCATCAGCATCACTCGTTTATCGTCGGTGGTGCCGCAGAATTCACGGTAGTACCGCCAAAAGATGTTCTCATCCCAGTGAATAGACACCAAGAGGGCGATCCCAAAGCTGACGGTCAAGATCGAGTGTTGCAGCAGCAGCACCTTGGGCTCGTTGGTCCAGTACATGAGCCCCACGGCCAGTACGACCGACACCACTTGCTATGAAATACCATAGTAGTACAACTTGTTGAATCGGCGGCTACTGTATGTAAGTACTACCTACCGTGCACGAAATCGGGTCCAAGAGGCGGTACGCCACGAGCTGTTGCAACGCTTCCACCGCGGGCGGAATCGCGGAGAAGGCCAATGCTGGCATGTCCGACACGACCATCGACGCCGCATAGTAGATGGCGATGGGAAGCACCACGTTGACTATGAGGAATTGCTGCACGCATTTGTGCGTCGGCGGAGGACTCAAGTTCATCCATGACGAAGGTTTGAGCAGGTTCACGGGTGATGGAGGAGTCGTGGTTGCCATGGTCAGACACGAATGGTGTTGTGTGCTTCCAGTAGCCACAGACTAAGTAAGGTACCCAAAAGTGAAACGGTCATCTATAAATAGAACTCGACAGATGATTGGCGGAATTTCGTGGAAGGTAGTAGTTTCATGCCACCGCTAAAAAGTCTCAAAACGTCATAACGCTAGTGTCATTACTTCGACAGTCTCTGTAATCCATTCAGCTCCAGCTCCGGTTCAGACAACGGGCACACGACCCGAACAGAATGTGCATTTGGATGTGTCCTCCCTTCCTGTTGCTACCAAACAAAGTACTACTTCGAAGTAACTAAAAAACTAACTGTAACTACTACTACGTACGTACTACTACAAGTCAATGATGAAATGACACTCACCAATACTGCAATACCGTTCCCACAAATATCAATACCATATATCCCGAAAAATAGGCTCTATTTGAAGTCACACACTAATTGCAGGTGTTTGATTGGCCACTTGCATCATGTTTTGGGTTTTGATTGGTCAGTCGATTGCGTGCCGATTTGGTTGTCTGCTCATTCGATTGAGCACCCCCCCTACTACGTACAGTAGGAACTCCAAGTTCGAATCAACTTGACAAGAATACTACTAGTACATACTATATAGTCTATCCTATCTGTTATTGCCAATAAAACCTGTATGTGATTCTGAATTTAACGTTATCCAAGTAATCGTACTAGTAGTACTAGTAGTAGTATATATATCTACCCCGTGATAACACGAACCCCGTGGGTGGACACGGCCTTGACCTGCGAATTCGTGGGCTGCTTGATGAGCATCATATTGGTCGGGATTTTGTACGTCTGGGCCACCCATTCGACCGTCGCTGGTTCAAACTTGCCCACCAACGAGTAAAAGTCCAATCTATTCCAAACAAACCCATCAACAAACGTCCTCCTACTACTAGTAATACTAGTACGTACTGAATCTTTGGGTACACGCGATCAAACATGGCAATCATGTCCTTGAGCTGGTCCACTACTTCCAACGCATCGACGGTGGCGGCGGGGTAGACGTGGATGAAGCGGAGGTTATGGGTCAGCTCATTCGCGCGGACGTACAAAATGGCCTTATTGAGGGTCGTGAGGTCGGCGTCTTTGACAAAGAACACCACGGGCGCCGACTGAATCGCCTTGATCGCGCTGACCAAGCCAGACACGTTGGCGTTTTCGTTCTCGAGAGGGGTCGAGCTCGGGCGTTGTTTCGCAGCAACATCTGGTGGGACTTCGACGTTGCCGTCGCTTTGTGGGGTGTCGTGGTTCTGGGGGTGTTTACGTACGAGGTTCGTGAGCACGACGAGCACACGGAGGAGAAACACTTGCTCGAGCGAGGCAAACACAACCACTAACGTCATGATCAAGTACGAGACAAAGTACATGAGCGTTTGCGGGTTCCCGAGCAAGTTGGCGAGAAACCCACAAGCGACCAGCGTCATCCCGAGGCCGCAGTACCACCACGGCGCGGAAACGTCGCGGGGAATGTCCTGCCGCTTGAGCTTGAGCATGATGCACCCCGACCCGAAGAGGAACATGAGCGCCAGGAACGAGTACGTGTATACCCCGGCCACGACCGTCTGGTCGGCTTTGAGCACCAGCACGAGACTCGTGGACACGGCGAAGAAGACAAGCACGATCCAGTGACATGTGCCGCGCCACTTGTTGGTCGAGACGAAGAACGCCGGCACCACCCGATCCGACCCCAATCGGCGCATCAGACCTACGTTCATGAAGAAGGGGTCATCATCTTGAACAGTGATTCGAAAATTCGAAAAATATGTGAAACCGCCAAATATCGATCGGCCAATCAAAATCCAGAACACACAAACCTCAATTCAACGTCGAAATAGTGTGTGAATGAAATTAGTGTGTGACGCTGATCAAGGTTTCCATCCAATATGTCAATATATATACAAACAATCGATGGAGTTTTTGGAAGAAAAGTATTAGCACGAAAATGAACGATATTTGTTGACAAACACTGTTTGGAATCGAAAAAAACAGTTTTGGAAACGAAAATCCCATTGAAAACGTAAACATAAACACTAAAAGCCGCCAAACAAGCTGTATAACAAACCCCCCATCAAACACATTACGGTACAAAGTCGCAGAAAACATGTCTTCAAATAGACAAGAGATGATTGGGTAATGATTGATATGATTGATATATATATATGTACCGTTGATGCCAACGTAGGCTGTGAGCACAGCGCCACTCAACACAATGAACGAATCGACAACCACAAGCCATTGCGCCCATTTTCCCGCCGCTACGAGCCCCATCTGGGCCAATACATTGTGCTGATTGGCCTTGATACCGTCGTCGCCATCCATTCTCAGCACGCCAAAGCACAGCACGGCCAGAGAAATATTAAAAAACGACGAAATACTCCACATATTCTACGGAATGGTTTAAAAAACAAACAAAGAAAACGTTTCGTACCCGCATGGTTTTGCGAAACACGCCGGGTTGTTGCTCTTCGACAAAGTTAGAAGACGTTTCGAACCCCGTGACCCCCAACACCGCCGCGCCAAAGCCGAAAAATAGCGCCGACCCCAAACTGCCCTGGATCTGCGTGCCCATAAAGTCCACGTCCGGATACGTGACGTTCGTGTAGTTGTTCTTGATGATCTCCGGGTGTTGGATCTACAATAATCTTACAATCAAACGTCTGGAACCTCAATCAAACGTCTGGAACCTCAATCAAACGTCTGCAAACTTCAATCAAACGTCTGCAAAACTCAATCAAACGTCTGCAAACTTCAATCAAACGTCTGCAAACCTCAATCAAACGTCTGTAAACCTCACTCAATCGTATCCTGATATAAAGGTTATCGAAATATATAGGTTATCATATCACAAAGGTTGAAGAGAACAGATATGAAACCGTCGAGATGTTTACCGTGAACACCAAGCACACGACGACCAAGATGGACAGCGTGATCATGTGCAGGCCAAAAATGCCCGTGGCGACAACCGCAGATTCCTTGATGCCCATGATCATGAGCAACGCGAACGCGGCCAGCAACCCGATGGTGGTTTCGACGAGGGGTGTCTCGGGGACGGTCACCGTCAAGTAGTTGACCGCCGTCGTGGCCGACACCACCGCTGTAGCCATGTAGCACAGGATACTCAGACAGGCCGCGACCGCCGCAAAACGCTTGGACGTCGTGTTCAGGAGCACGTTGTACGATCCCCCGTTGAGCGGGATAGCGGTCACCACCTCTTCGTACACGAACCGGTACACATACAGCACCAAGGACACGACGACAAACGCGGCGGGACTGGCGACCCCGGCCTGCAACGCCACGACGCCGGACGAGTAGCTGCAACTGGACATGACGTCGTTACCGCATACGGCCGTCGCCATCCACTGACCCAGCAAGGACTTGGGCTTTTCCAGCTTGTCGCGGATTGCCACGAGTTCGTCTGCGGGCACTTCAATCGCTTCGTGGGTGCCGTCTTGACCTTGGTATAGAAAATGTGACGCACCCGACGGAGTGCGAGGTCCGCCGTGCTGGTTGCTGGACTCGTTCACGGCAATGTGCAGCACGCGCTTGCGAATGGTCGTCGGCACCGCGTTGATCTTGACGTCTAGGGGCGTCGTGACGGCGGCGTACGAGGTCGGGCTGCTCGACATGGCAAGTTGGAAAGTGAAGGTGAAAAGTCATCGCATTTCTCATCACATTGTGGTGGACAATGGACTAGCCAATCCAATCGCTTCGAAAAAGATAAGAACCAATCACAGCACGGTATGGTCCAAAGATCGATAAAAGTCACGTGGCGTTTTTTGTTGAAGTCTCCTTTACAATACATAGTGCAAATGCCAAGCTCCACTTGGATGTGCCATTTTCGCAATAATATTGGCGATAATTTTATTGTTTGATACTAGAGTATAGTAGTTGGAGTATCAACTTCAAAAGGCAGGGCGATAATATAATTCGACCAAATTGCAATTGTATGCCGAACTTTTACCTTCAAATTCGTGATGTACTCGGCCCGTCACAGTACTGAACAGCTGGTGTCGAATGTTAATATTTGAACAAGTCCCTCGCTGCAACAGTAGTACTGTTGTTACGTAATCATTTGTCCTGTAACCCCTGGACCCCTTGCGCTTACATACAATGCTATTCCCGGGGTTAAGCTGCATCTCAGTGGTTAGCTAACCACTGAGATGCACTTAACCCCTAGCTGAAATGAGTAGTTTTGAATTTACACTTGATTTGAATATGTGCCAGAAATAACGTGGGTTTTGTATTAGAGGGGCCCAAATGATTACGTAACAAAAGTACTACTGTTGCAGCGAGGGAATTGCTGGCGAATATTTGAATTGTGTCCAGGTACAATGACAACGGTATGTCCATTTGATGGGAAGCGCAACTAACTTACCCCCCAATCTTGCTTAACTTACTTTTAACACCGTTGAATGTCATGGCATGCCGTGCTAACGTAAATTCGAGCATGAATGTAGGGGCGACGACATCACGTCATATAATATATCTGCTGTTTCCACGCAATATAATACTACGTAGTACTACGTAGTACAATGTAATGTGTTTCTACAAATGATCACAATTTATAATTGGTGTGGGATACAAGGTGTTGATAAATTCAGTGATTGTATGGCAGAAAATGGGATCACATGCTTTGGCAAGGTTCCTGGTGCCTCCCTAGACCTTTTCTACCTTTTCTACCTTTTCTTTTTCCGTGTCGTTTGAAGTCGTCAGGATGTGGCACGAACGGATGTGGTGGTGGATCTGGCTAACGTTTCAATTGAATTGTATTGTATACTCCAACCAAGTACTTCTATTTCCACGCAATAAAAAATTACCACGCGTTACCAAACGTCCGACGTGTATAACTGAAAAATGTGAGCTAAAGAACGATAAACAGTCCAGAGAAACTTTGTGGAAGAAGGTGAGTACGGCAGCTGCAGCAGTTTCGAGCCATTTAAATCACCCACGCGCTTCTTCTCACGTTGGCAAAGCTCAAAGTCAAACTGTGCTTCAGCCTCACTAGTTTTCCTTCGATCTCATCGTCTACTTTGATGGTCACTTCACCCTTAAAGAGATTCGCCACAGAAGCGAATACGGGCGAAATGAACAGGGGGCGCTAAAGGTAGGGGCAATTTTCGATGTCGCCGAAAACAGGTATGAAGCGCGATAGATAGTCGTGCACATCTCACAAGTCAGCGTCGTTCACGTACATCCTGGGGCTGTGAACTTGGTCGGCTTTAACACCATCTCCACCCTAATTCACGTTTTGCCGCTGGTATCTCTTCCCCCCTACCGGTAGTACACGAACACGTCGTGGTATTGATCTTGTCAATCTTCGACGAACCCACTCGTAAACATGGCCACACCGATAGGACTGCGGCCGCCACCGCCCCACCGCCACACATCATAGAACGAGAATTGTCAGACACTTGAACTTCAACTTTAGCACTTGTTTAACCTGAACGTTCTGATTGGTCATAGTGTATCGTTTCGTACGATCTGATTGGCTAACAGTACCAACGGCACATTGTAGCACTCCAACGACAACACACCTCGACGTTTGCTTGTCCGTGTCGATCTTGCTCTGAACGTTCGTCAGCAACTCTGCATCTAAGGATGGCAATCCCAGCGCTTTCATCCGACTCGCGGCAGGACTCAGTCCCTTTAGCAGTTTGAACCCGGTTAGAATGTACGGCATGGCGGTGGTCATGTCGGAATCCGACTTGGCTTTGATCTGAATGGGGAATACAACTGGAAAGTTATGTGATACGTACTAAGTACTATTATAGTATATATATATATATATATATATATATATATATACACTTGAGGTGGGTAGCCCCAAGGAGCGCCTTGCACTTCGTCATTAACATTAAACTAACTTATTGCCTTCGATTTAATCGCTGGCATTGGAAAACCTGTTGGCTGCTTATTTACCAGGCTACACTATACCAACCATATACTGTGTACAGTAATTCGCTGTGCATAGATAGCTACACTTCAGAATGTTATTCTATTACTGTACTACCAAGTACAGTAATAAAAGAATATCATGAATATATACTTATATACCGACTGCGCCTTTTAATATCATCGTCAAGGGAAGCAACCTAATGTTATGGTAAATTATTGGACGTCGGATTTTCCAGTTTCCAGGAAATGGCGAAATTCCCCCAGCATCTGCGCAAGGTTGCCCGCCGTCTGGATCTGTCGATGGAGGTCCGAGGACTTGTTGTTGCCGGGAACACGCTCGTTCGCATTCACGAGCTTTTCCTTTCGACGCATCTACATGCGGGCCGTCAGAAAGGTCCTTCATAAACGGTAGTCGTACGATTTCTTTGTATAGTTCGTCGCACACGGAATTGAACGCCTCCAGCTTCTTCTTGATCGATTCTGCAGCCTCGGCTTGCTGCGTGGCACTATTCAGAACAGACTTGTGAGATGCACGTGCGTGATACGAATCAAGAGAGGCGCCATGTCTGCTTGATCGAACGTACTCCTGCTTCTCCAGGGCCAAGTACAAGTCGCTGCATTCGAGCACAAGGGTATCAAAGGACGCCGCCACTTCGTCCACACGCGTCGTGAACGGTTTGTTCGGGTCCTTGGAGAACTCTCCCTGAAGCATGAGGTCCGCCATCGTTGGTCTCTTGGATTTGTGAAAATGGAGAATTATCCGGATTCCATCGCCCAGCCGGATTCCTCAACATTCAATAATCCACATATACAAGTCATTGAATCCAACGGAGTATAATTTTAAAAAGGCTTACATCTCATCCCAGTAGTAATTCTGTACTACAGTATTACAGTATTAATACTATTTAATATTAATATCATACGTACTGTAGTAATACTAATGTTTTAAACAGAGTACTGCTCGGAGTTGGACGTACTCTGTACAGTATTAGGAAGTACTACGTACTACTACTAGTAGTACTAGTAGCACTGATCAAGCAACTTGGAGCTCATGGGAACGCCACGCAATTACACTAAGGTACTTCTGAAGTAACGTTAAATCCATATGATCCATATGTAGTCATATTCCTTAAATCAAGTCAATTTAATCCTTCCATCAAATTGTATACGTAGTGCATTGGATCACTCCCCCAAATATTTACATCTTAAGGAGATTATATCCGGATACGTGACCGCAAACATATCGGCACGTGCAGTTGAAGTGTGGCGTTCAGTTGGTGGTGGTAAGTGTCGTCGCCGCCACGCCATTCTTGTATTCCCATGTCCCCACCCAGTAGTCCAAGCGACAGCCTGCCACTGCTTCAGTTCCGCTCCGCGAAGGTCATCCATGAGCCGCGGGGCACGTTCTGGACGTCCGTGTTTGCGTTGGTGGGCACGATGATGGGTGCTGGCGCGCTCTCCCTCCCCAGCACCATGGCGCAGGCCAACGTTGTACCCGACATTGTCTTGTTCCTGTTCATGGCGGTGATTGCTGCGGCGGCGTGCAATGCGTGCGTCGCGACCTCCGAGCACACTGGGAAGCACTCGTTCGAGTCGATGGCGGCCGTGATGTTCGGGCCGTGGCGGCAGTGGTTCGTGCGCGTGCTGACGTTGGTGCTTCTCTTCGGTATCCAGGCCGTCTTCTTCGTGGTCAGCCTCGATCTGCTGCATCCATTCGTCGCAACGTACGTGAGTCGACTTGTCCTCGGCGCGGTGCTCACCGCCGTCACCATCCCTCTCTGCCTTGTCGAAACCATGTACGCGCTGCGCTACACGAACGCCATCGTGGTCGGGTGCATGCTGTACATCTTCGTTGTCGTGGGGATTCGAGCCGCGATGGTCGGTTCCTGGCCTGAGCAGGTCACGGACGTCACGACCACCTCCGCCAAGGGTCTTCTGTATGCATTGCCCATCCAAGCGCTGAGCTTTGGGTGCCAGATCAACTCGGTGCGAATCTATGGCGAACTCAAAGACAAGACCCAAATGACCCATGTAAACGCGTGGACGATGGTGCTCGGGTTCGTTTTGTACGTGGCATTCAGCGTGCTAGGATTCATCTGCTTTCAAGGATTTCCTCCCGCGGATATCTTAACCGGATTCCCCACCGACGACTGGCTTGTGAACAGCGTTCGCCTTGTCTTGGGCAGTTGTGTGATTTTGAAAATCCCGCTCATCTTTCAACCGTTCATGCAGGTAATAACTCCGTACCACGTGTATATGAGGCTAAAGTACCATTGCGTATTATTAGTATTGCTTGCGACTGTATTTATATTTCACAATAAACTTATCAAACAATGACCGGACCTGCGAAATTTTGTATACAACTAAATTTAAGAGGTAGGTATCGTTGTGAGCATTCATTCTTTTTAGCCAATCATTTTGCAACCTTGATTTGTTTTAGCCAATCATACTTGTTTGCTCGATGTGTTGGCGATTTCATCAATCCTCCAAACTTGTCAAATTTGACTAAAAGGCACAATACTATTAATTGTGTGCATTAGTATGCCTAGCACACTCAATCTTACTGGTCAATTTCAGTCGAAGATGAATGATATTGTGAATACCATTGTTCCATTGTACTGGACGAGGCGTGTTGTTATTCATGTTATATTAAGTTATTCCAATTGTTATAATATGTTATTTATCTTTCCGTAGGTATTGGAAGCCATTGCGCTGCCTACGTCTGTGTCAGAAGGGGGCGACGGACGTCCGTTTCGAGTGAGTGCGACGATCGTGTCGCTGATTGGAGCGTTTGCGATGGCGGTGACGTTTAAAGATCTCAGTGTTTTGATGGGCTTTGTCGGGGCTACGGGAGATATCATGCTCAACTTTGCCGTGCCAGGTAATAATATATTGCCCTGTTGTTCGAATGGACAAATACTACATATATATTATGATAGGGATGTTTTTGATCGAAGTGGGGACAAAGACCAACGACAGACGATCAAAGTGGCTCGGGAGTTTCCTGCTAATCACGGGCATTGTCATGGCCATTTTGAGCTTGATCGGGTTACTCGCTTGATAATATTGGCTACAGTACACAACCACGGCAAATATCTGTTTTCTCCCCGTACTACATCCCACATACAAAAATCAAGATAATACTGTAATCCTTACGAGTTGTAATTCTCAATATTCAAAATTCGTGTCGTCCACACTATTTCTCCAAGCCCATAATTAAGCTTACTGCAGATATAGCGTGGTGTGGACGTTGAAAATTAGTGCGGTACTTCTAGTAGTTTACGACTACTGTATTAATTGTACCTACTAATATTAGGTACGTAAGCGCAGTAAATACTACTATAGTAGTATTACTAGTAACGTTACTATGAGTACCAAATTGAAAATTCGCTTGGCCATATATTTGTGTCCAAGTTGAGGTACAGACAGTACATACTGATGAGTAGTATTTCCCATCGATTGAAGTTTGCGCAAACCGCGACATTCAACAGATTTCAAACATTTCCAAATTTAGTTCCAATATTAAGCAAATATTAGACATTTTAGGACGAGATTTGGGACATACGTATGGGATAAACTTCCCAATACCACTATCGACATCGGAATAAAACAATCCACCACCCACTTTGACTTCATCACAGCCATGTCCGCCGCCAAGGAAGCCGACGGTCTGCCGCTGCTGCAGTTCCGCTCGGCCAAGGTCATCCATGTGCCCCAAGGCACGTTCTGGACGTCCGTGTTTGCGTTGGTGGGGACGATGTTGGGTGCGGGGACGCTGTCCCTTCCGAGCACGATGACCCAGGCCAACGTCGTGCCGGACGTGCTTCTCTTTGTGTTCATGGCCACGTTCAACTTCGTCGCGTTGAACGCATGTGCGTCTGTTGCCGAGTACACTGGGAAGGGATCGTTCGAGTCGATGGGCGCGGCTTTGTTCGGGCCGTGGCGGCAGTGGTTCGTGCGCGTGCTGACGTTGGTGCTTCTCTTCGGCATCCAAGCCGTCTTCTTCGTGGTGAGTCTGGACATGCTGCATCCCCTCGTCGCATCGTACGTGAGTCGTCTCGCTCTCGGCGCGGTGCTCACCGCCGGCACCATCCCGCTCTGCCTTCTCGAGACCGTCTACGCCTTGCGCTACACGAACGCCATCATCATCGCGAGCATGCTCTACATCTTTGCGGTCGTCGGCGTCCGCGCGGCCATGGTCGGTTCCTGGCCTGACCATGTCACGGACGTCACGACCACCTCCGCCAAGGGTCTCATGTATGCATTGCCCATCCAAGCGCTGAGCTTTGGGTGCCAGATCAACTCGGTGCGCATCTACAGCGAACTCAAAGACAAGACCCAGATGACCACCGTGAATGCTTCGAGTATGGTGCTCGGGTTCATCTTGTATGTGTTGTTCACGTTTGCAGGATTCATCTGCTTTCAAGGATTTCCTCCCGCGGATATCTTGACGGGATTCCCCACTGATGATTGGCTCGTCAACTCGATCCGACTCGTGCTCGGGCCTAGTGTGCTGCTCAAAGTTCCGCTTATCTTTCAGCCGTATATGCAGGTACATACATACATTTACTACATTTTGTCGTTTTGCCCAATAAAAGGTCGACTTTTGTGCTGATTTCTATCTTTTGTAATTAAAGATCGTCCCGTATGACACTAATTTCAGTCATATACTACGTTGGATTGGTCGAAAGAGTGGATTTGATTGGCTACCTGATTCGTGTGCTGGGTTTTGATTGGTCGTATATCGATTGTATGCCGATTTCATGGGTGTAGTTTATTCGATTGAGCACCCAAAAATACTCCAATTTCGAATCGACAATATACTATCTACGACGATACCTTGTTCTTTTGCAGTATACTACTCGTATTTTTGGCTGATTTTTACAGGTAGTTCTTTGAAAGGACGTAAACTATTGTACAGTAAGTATACAATATATTGTTTTGTTTAATATATAAATGATTTCCAAGTACATTACAGTATTCAAATTATAATAATTATATATATATATATATACATAATAGTTTTATTAAAACAATGATATTTCCTGGTGGATTATGATATATGGTTTGGATACACCCGTGTTAGAGTGAACATGTATTGTCGATTTGATATACAAATTTGGGGAGGGGATGCAATCGAATCGCGCAGACCAAACCGATCCACCATCGATCTGATTGGTTGTTGAATTTCATTGAGAAGGTTCTGATTGGTCATCTGAGGTAGCCAATTAAATCGTTTTAAATTCCAACGAGAAACTACAACACGAAATTTCACTCGAAAGCACAATATTTGTGTTATTATTCTTTATGTTTACTGGAAACGATGCCGCATTCAAATATAACCGCGGATGGTTGGATAGTAGGGATGCATATGAATAAATACTAGTTCTTGAAATCACAGGAATTGTATATTATCGATTCCTATATGTTTTGTTATTGCAGTACTCTTCACTACTTGATCTATCTAGGATGTCAAGTTGGTTGATGATATATATATACGATGTAATTTTGTAGGCGTTGGAAGGACTGATGTTTGCGAGTGCGGCTTCGTCGTCTAGTAATACTAGTAGTACTCCGTTGTCACCATTCCGCCAGAACCGCCTACGGGTCGTCATGACGGTCGTGTCGCTCTGCGGGGCATTTGCGATGGCCATTACGTTCAAAGACTTGAGTGTCATCATGGGCTTTGTGGGCGGAGTTGGCGACTTGAGCATCAATTTCGCCGTGCCAGGTATCGATAAATATATATATATAATATTCTTTAATATGTGAAATGGGCATAGGGCTGTTTATGCTGGAGATGGGGTCTCGAACGCACAACAACGGGACCAAATGGCTCGGGATTGCGCTGTTTACGTCGGGCGTGGGGATGGCCATCTTGAGCTTGGTTGGGCTCTTGGCCTAATAAGATTTGGCCAGAACACTACAGAACGGCCTATTGAAAGTATTCAAGGAGCATTTTGTGCTTTTTAGTGACATTTCATTGTGGTTTCTCGTTGGAATTTAAATCGATTTGATTGGCTACTTCAGATACGCTCAAAATTATGAACCAATCAAAACCTTCTCATTGAAATTCAACAGCCAATCAAATCGATTGTGGATCGGTTGCACCCCCTCCCCAAATTTGTATATCAAATCGACAATAGTATACTAGTATTCATAACTGTACGACTATGAATATCAATCAGGTAGCCAGCATATATTCGACGGCGTTGATGGTTGTGGGTATGGGGAAATAGATGGGGATTACTACGAATAAAAGTCGTCATCCCACTCATCAAATCTAATGGGCCCGAGGAACAAGTACAATACTGAGTAATACAATTTCAGTCGTTCATAGTATACAGTAAGTAGTAATGGACATCTCGGCGGCGTGACATTTCGGGCATTTGGGTGGCACTTGTGTTGGGAATTTCGCAGACACCACCCCGTCGTCGTAGTCACCGCTCGAACGCCTACAGCTGCTGGCGCTGCCCAATGTGTTTAGCCGTATATGCGACGACGTACTTGACATTCCAAAAAGCTAGAGAACGTGTGCAGAACACGAACCGCAGGCTGGAACGTGTGCTGGCATCGGTATCGAAGCTCTGTTTACTACAGGCTCGTTGGACCGATGGAAGAGGGCGACTCATGTCGACAAGTCGTCGGCGGTGGTCGAGATCGAAGGCGTGCCAGTGCTGTACGCCGACATGCAGACGTCCGCCACAGAACGCGATGGGCTAGCGCTATCTCATTCGACCATTCCTATGTTTGTGCGCAATCTGCTCGAGACAGAACATGACTAACGTCTTCGTTCGTAGAAGTCCTCGTCATGCACTACATATATAAGACCACGATACATCAATAAGAGTCACACTAACTACAACTAACTATTAATACCAATAGTACTTCAGACTGCTACCAAATGGACAGTTGGGACATGTGAAAGTTTTAACAAGAGGTATCGTGCTTTTTCGTGAAATGTCGTTTCTCGTTGGAATTTACAAACCTATTAAACCGATTTGATTGGGTACCTCAGATGAGCTCAAAATTATTAACCAATCAAAACACCTTCTCAATGAAATTCAACAACCAATCAGATCGATTGATATTCGATTGCCAACTTTGTATATCAAATCGACAATACTACTACGCTTTAAAGTGTCTATTCAGTAGTCGTAGGAGGCGTTGCTGAGTCATTTGGCGGTGATTTCGACGCACTAAACAGCCGCTGCCACTGGCATTGCTTGTCATTGCGGTCTTCTTTGGCCAATGCGCGACTCTGCGCCTCCACTTGCAGGTGGTCGGCTCGGCTTTTGAGTTTCTCCAGTGTGGTTGTGATGTCGTTCATTTTCAGTTTCAGCTGGATCACTTTTTGAAAGTACGACGGCAGCTGCGCCATTGTTTGCTCCACGACCATGAGCGCTGGATGGGTCACGAGATGCACGTTGCGCTCCGTCACGAGCGACAGTAGATGCTGAGGACGCGGAAATGTAAGGATGGAAGGAAGAGTTGTACAAGGGTATGTACTGTACCTCTTGACTCTCGGCCAGTTCGGTAATCTGATGCAACGTTCCTTCGAGCACGCTGTGCAAGTGACTCGCACCGGCCAAACCCATCTATCCAAGTTCGTGAATCGAATGGGGCGTGGATGCATGTACGTTACCTTGTGCATGCCGGTTTCTTCCGTCCATTCTCCTTTTAAACGTGACGTCCACATGTCGTCGTGTGCCGATGATGGCGGCCCTTCAGGAAGGATCGACGGGGCTGGCGATGGACGCACATGGACAGGAAACGACGACGACGCGGCCAAGTCGTCATGGATTGATGCATTTGACAATGTCGCCACATCTCCGTCGTCTGGAAGGGTGTCGGGTACGTGTGTGTTGGTTGGGGTCACATCTTTGATCGAAGGAGGCAATGATACGTTGATGGACGGTGCCATGGCGACAGGATTCGATGCAGGCGCGGTCGACCAGGAAGGAGCGTCGTATTCGTCTATTCCACACATTAGAGGCATGGAACCGACGTTCACGCAGATCCTCACCTTCTTCTTCGTCGGACTCGTCATCTTCCCCTGAGAACACCTTCCCTTGCTTCGCCGCCATAATTGCAATTCTAATGGAACAATATGATTGGATAAAATTCACATTCAAAACTGGATAATTTTCGCCAATCAGAATTCGACATCAGATTTCCGGATAAATTCATCCGTACAGTTTCGACAAATCTTCGTTCGATTCTTCATTTACCAGGAACAACCAAGCGCGCAAATGGAAGGCGGCGCCGGTGGCGAGTTGTCGGAGCGATTCCAGAGCCTGGAAGAAGACTATATTGACTGCAAGCGCACCATTAACAACTCCATCCACGATCTGTCTTCTTCGGACCGTATGTCATCATCATGTCCGTCCTGTTCTCGTCACCGCCGACTCTCTCTAATGGTTGAGCGATGTCTTAGAAAGACATGTGGCGTCGCAAATGGCACAAGCCAATATCGTGGAAGCCCAACGATGCATGAAGCTCATGTCTGTGGAACTTCGAGGGAAGGTCCCCGCGATGCGCAAAGCGATGCAAGCCAAGGTACGGGCACGCAGCTCAACTGTCTCATGGCGTCGACAATTCATCATCATGGGATCGTAGATCAATGTCTACCGAGACGAACTGCAAGGACTTCAGAGAGATTTCGATCGCGCGCTTTTGCTATCGAAACAAAATGCGTCGGCGTCGTCATCGTCGTCGTCGGCCAACGGCGTTGCGCAGTATGACCGGTTGATCGCCAACACGGATCGCTTGCAGCGGTATGTCCTTTCCTCCTCCGCCACCCTTTCATGTTGGGCTGACGTTGGATCTTCTTAGTGCATCCGATCAACTGGAGCAGTCGAAGCGTATTGTCCAGGAAACCGAACACATTGGAATCTCGGTCATGGACACGTTGGCCCAGCAGCGGGAAACGTTGCTGTCCGCGCATGACAAGGTCAAAGACACGCGGGAGACGGCGGGCGACGCGCGGCGCGTGCTCCAGCGCATGTCACAACGAGTACTGACCCACAAATTGACGCTGTGGTTTGTGATCGTCGTGCTCGTGGTGGCGATTGCGCTCGTGTTTTACCACAACTTTATTCGCCGCGCCTAAAAATCCACTGAATATATATATATATATATATAAATATATAAATCGACAATACTACGGGTGAAACTTTATATATATTTCGTGTGTGTGAGTTGTGCTGCTTAGTCATTGGTTTCTCTTGCGTCCAAGAAACCAGTAAATTGCCAACCACTTAGACGGTGGCGGCGTGGCCGCGTTCGTCGACCAACAGCTTCCAGAACTCGTGAGTTTCCGCGACGACGCTTTCGGCAAAGTCGCGGTTCATGCACTTGCCGTCGTACCCAAACACGTTGACGTGCGGCAACTTGTAGTCACGGAGCCAGTCGTGGATGGCGGAAATGCAGCCCGGCATGTGCGCTTCGATGTCGGCCACGTCGTGGATCTTGGACGCGTAATGGTCTTCGACGTTGATCGCAAGTACCTTCCAGTCGGTTTCGTTGTCGTCGATGAGCGCCAACACCCCGAGGATCTTGACTTGCACGATCGACCCGACGTGCCACTGCTTGGTCCCGATTTCGATCACGTCCAACGGATCGTTGTCGCCGCCACATCCCGTGCCTTCAGTCACATGGTCCGGGTCTTCCCACGTCTGCGGGAGCGCGCCGTAGTTGAACATCATGTCGCCCCACCCGTATTCGCGCAACTTGCCGTTCTTCGTGTCTTGCTTGATCGGGTTGAAAGGTTCGCCCGTCGCGATTTCAAACTTCTTGCGCGTCCACTTGGGGATTTCGCACACAAAGTTGACGCTTCCGTCCGAGTTGTAGAGCGGGATGTCGTGCCACGGCGAGATGCGCACCTTGGATCCGTCGCGGTTGTGGTAGACAAAGTTCACGCGGAAGTCCAACGACGGGCACGGCCCCGTCATTTCCGTTTCGATGTTTCCGATCGCCGGGTTGGCCACGCGCGCCTTGAGGAATTTGAACTTGGCTTGGTATCTACAGTCGAAATCGAAAAGTGAGTGGGAGGTTCAAATTTGAAATTTTGCGCGCGAAACACATAAACACGCGCGTTGCAGAAAGGACAGATTGCGCGCGAAAGGCGCTGCGTACCGCTGGATGGCGGCCGACGCTTCTTGCTTGTGGTCCTCGTTCCACCATTTCATGAACGAGATGAAGTCGACGGTGCCGTCCACGGGACTCATGAACGCAAGGGCTTCGTTCGCTTCTTCGTCCGTGATGGGTTCGCCGAGACGGCGATGCAATTCCTTCAAATCGGCGGCATTGACGCGGCCGCTGCTGTCCTGGTCGAACAAGGAAAAGATTTGCTTCATGCGCTCCAATTCCCGAGGTTCCAGCGCGATGGCTGTCCCGTCGTCGAGGACACTGCCGCGACGGTTGCGCCCGCCGCCGGGACGACGTTGTTCACCATGCTTTTCTGCCTTTTGGAACAACACCAACTCGGAACGAAGCGTAGACACTTCGCTGCGCAAGTCGTCAAGTTCAAGCAACATGGTCGGCACGTCGACTTCTTCGCCACGCCACGAGTCGCTTCGGTTGGAACGGTTCAAGGAACTGGGGTGGCCTCCGCCTTGGCGAGGAGATCCGACCGGGGATGACGCGCCAAAGCGCGCGTACGGCACTTGTTCGCCATCCGGGACATCGGGGGCATCATCGAGTTGCTTTTGCATGGTCGACACCCATTTCAATTTTTCTTCTTCGGTATCCGTGTACACTTTGTAGCACTTGTTCGTAGGGGTGTAAAACTATTCAGAAAACGTGATCGTCAGGATAACAACGCCCTCAGTGGTGGAAAGGTATTGATTCTACCTGGAATCCATGAGGTTTGCCTTCCCAGTCATGCACCGACGAGTATGGGATCTTGCCCTTGAGTTCTCCTTGGGTCGCCGCTTCCGCGTTGTCGTAATGGAAAATGTACAGCGAGTTCTCCTGGAGCACGCAGTAGCGCTTCTTCCAGATGATCGAGTTCTTCTCGTGCTGGTTGTACACGTAGCCTGTGCACAGGGTCGGTACAGCGATGCTGGAGGTTTTGGCAATCAGCGCGTCGAAAGCAGCGGCGCTCATTTGATGTGCTTCGTAGTCGGCAAATCGGGAAATGACGAGGCGTTTCGTCCATGAAGCAATATTTTCCGGATGAATATCTTCCCCAAGAAGACCTGTGAGAGTCAATAGTATGTAAGCAATATATTTAAAACTTTATAAGCATTTTGTATGCAATGTATGTATGCGGAAAGATGATGATACATTTAATAATATACAATAAATGCATTTTAAATGTATGATCAGAATGATCTATCCGGATATGGAGAGATAGACCTGTGAGTTACAATAATGATGTCGCGCCATACGAGCCTTTCATTTCACAGTGCATTCGACATGCTTACTATTAATAGTACTAGAACAGTAGTATATCAGTCACGCCGTCGCGGCAAAGCAGCCTTGACCTATGTAATCCACCATTGCAGTTCTCCTTTAGAAGTATACAAAGTGCTGCTGAGTTCTTCAAACGAGGGGGCTCGAGTGATGGAATGAGCAGGCTTGTTTGTTGCCAACGTTGCACACCCCGTGAAGTCACTTGTTGCACGTATAAGCTTATTACGTTTATGATGGTTTCATCATCTAGGGTTTCGTATACTACAATGTCAAGCAGAAGGAATGACCCACGTACGTTGTACTTGTATTTTGTATCGAAATGATGAAGCGGATATTCCACCACTCCTCGACACCACACGCTCCTGCATGCAACGTTCTTTATAACGTTAGAAGGTTAAATGACTTGTTTTTATCATCCAATGAGATATTAATGTTAGGATTGTGCTTGCCATTGGGCGAAATACTGTGCATCCAACAGCTAACTATTATTAATACTAGATGTAATAATACTGTAGTTACTAGTACCTGTATACCAGAGTGCAGAGACCGTAGAGGTCGTCGGATGCGACCGCGGCGGCGGAAAGCGGAGTGAAGTAGCAGCGATGGACAACGAAGTACTTCTAATAGTACAGTATTAACGTCACTTGAGAAGGAAATTGACTGTGAAAAATAGGTAACGTTGACGTTAAAATTTTAACTGTTCTATAAGGCCGAATATTTCCCCCACAGCAGGTATACCTTAACGTTAAGCTTATTGTACCTTCAAAACACCAGAACTACTTCGAAGTACTGTACTAGTACAGTATACGTAACGTATATACCTTTACTAGTTAGTAGGGGAATTCCTTAGATAAGTCTCCGCACACCTGGAACCCCCCGTGGGCACGGACATTTCGAAGTATAATGTTATTCCCCGGGTTAAGCGCATCACAGCGGTTTGCTATCGCTAACCACTGCGACGCCTTAACACCTACTAGTAGCTGACATAATTGACATAATTAGAGAACCAACCACTGTACTTATTTGTGCAATAAATCCTCAGTTCAGGCGTCCTGATTGGCTGTTGTATGGTATCTCAGAAATCCCCGATTAAAGGTAACAAAGGGGTTATTATAGTTTGGGTGTTTTGAAGGTAGGGCAGGTAGGGTATACATGCTGTGGGGAATTAGTCTATAAGGCCAGGTGGAGAGCCTACAGTATATTTACAGTGTTAATACTACGTACCATACCATAACGACTCGGACAAATATTTGCTGCTTCGGACACGCACTTAACCGAATTTACGCATTAAATGCGAAAAGTTGTACCACAGGCCTTGTCTGGGTAGCGGCACGGCCTGCGGCCTACCTGCCGCTTTTCCCGACAAGAGGAATCGATTGGACATTCGGTGAAGTGCACGATTGGGGCTCACTCCTCGCCAAGGCACCGCCTGCACAAAATTATACACACGACCTCCGCTACGCTGCGGTGTGCGCAATTTTGTGGGCGGATGCTCTGTCGTCGCTCGCTACTGTACAGGGAATGACGTATTAAGCGCCCCCGTGGTACTTCGAATTGGCATTTCAATTGTGTATTGGGACAAACTACTTCGAAATTTCAATACTTTAATCAATACGAAATTTTAGTACCACGGGGGCGTTTAATACGTCATTCCCTGTAAAGCTGAACGTTCTTATGCGGGTTAATACAATACACAAGTATGTCCGAACATATTCCGTTCGGACACTTTCATTCGGACAAAATATGTTCCCCTTAAGTCCAATACAAATGCCAAGTATGTCCGACTGAAATTGTCCGAACGTGTCCGCAAAGTGATCATATTCACCCATACACATTTATCAATTCTGACATTAATTTCGTAATTAGATATTACTAACACTGGTACAGTACTATCAAAATACTATTAATAGCAAGGGAGTTCCAAGTAGTTTTCAGAAATAGCATGAGCCAATCAAAATCGATTTACCTCTTTTTTTTCATGACTTAGAAAAAGACGTCAAATAAGGACCTCTTTTTCTATATTTGGTATAGCGAGTTGTGTAAAAATCGCAGAAAAATAGGTAAAAAAGGAGGAAACTAGCACTTACTGTTAGAATGACTTTCTCATTTGCTTAAAATTTCTACTTGGAACAGGCCCTAATTGCATACTAGTACAGTAGTACTGCTCTGTTCCATATCTTTTACAGCATATCATATTTTTTTACTTACAGTTAGTATCTTAGTTTTTGTTAGCAACGGTAATTTTAATACATACTTGTAGTTTGTATACCCATAATATAAAAAGTATAATAAAATAGATCCTAAATATTAAGGATGAAGTTAGATGCCGTGTCGGCACCTTTGCAGGACGAGTTAACATATCAAGCCATGCCAACACTGTGGCGACCTTACTAGAGGTCATGTTGATCTCTGGTAACATGGGAAGCTAATGATAGACACTTAATATACGCAAATGCTCAAAATACAGAGCCCCACTCGATCACAAACTTGGAACGACCTCATGAGCACATCTGGATGCCTAGACGAGCTGCGACTGGATGGGGAGAGGTAAGGACATCACACGAGCATACTGTCTTAAGCTTACAAAATACATTCACTGTCGACTGTGCACCGTAAAATTTTCTGGTTTGAAAAATAAGGTCACAAAGTTTAGGGGTCATGAAGCACAAACTACTTTGACGTTTCTAGAACATGAGATATCAAATCAATGCTGGAATGTGAATCTGTCGAATGAGCCAATCCAATTGCGATTACGAGGAGAAATGCAAAATTTAATCTAATCAGAAGTCAAATGCTGCAATAATTATGGAACAGGTAAGTTACTGTTAGTAGGAAGTACATATGGGCGAAGTTTCGTGACAACGTGGTTGCGTGTTTCACGATCCATGGTTGGTGGAAAACAATCACTCTAAACTTTTCAACCAATAATCTGCAATTCCATTTCCGTTTTGAGAGGTAACTGGATAAAATCAAGTGGCTCGGAACTGTTTTCAGCCTAACGGTGATGACCAGTTCATGGGTGGACAGGACAGTTTAAAGTTCACTCAAAACGACCAATAGAATTGCTTGACAATTCATGAATAGCCAATCGAATCGCTAGAAAACGAAATCACCAAAAAATAAGCAAAACCCGCATACATTTGTTAAGCTTAACAGTAAACCATAAACTGATTTGAGTGGAAATCGACGTAAATGAACGCTAAGATGAAGCCGATTATATAATCAGAAGAATGCCCAACCTTTCAGCTTCACACAGCACTTTTCAGAATTGAAATCCCGGTCCTGAGAGACGAATTAGGTGCATTCTACGTCCAGGTCTCGCTCAAGTGCACCATAAATTGGCCATTTACGTTATGGATATTTTCACTCTTTTAGCTCTTTTTCCATCAACCTCTCGACATTAAGTCCTAAGAACTACATTAATTCTCCTCTTTATGAAACAATTTTATTATAGCAATTTGGAATAAAGGAACCCTCCCAAAAAGTGTCTGCCCATACATACTAGTACCGGTGTTAGATGTGAAAGTGAAAATGAAAATTCTTAATTCAAAGATCGTTACTATTATCTTAATAGTATTAACCCGCTAGGATGGACATAATTAATACTATTAATATTATTAATACATTGATTAACAGGAAACATCAGGGCTGTGTTGATCCCTTCCTTGCACTTGCTTGTACTGTAAGCATACTATTGGTAGTACATGTGTCCAGAGGAGAATTGCGTGCCCATACTACATCTCCTTAAATCAATCTAGTCGGCATCGCCGATACTAGCTCAGCACGAGGCCTCAAGCAACCCAGTTCTTGCTAGTTCCCTTCGCCCAGCTTGATCCTACTTGAGCAAGCCAAACCACAAAATAGCCAAAATATCAAACAAATGGGTTCATTTGAAGCTAGGATATTGGCTGAAATAAGGGAATTTATGGTGTCAACTGTGCAACGCCGCCCATATTCATCACTTGGAATCATGCCGCCTGCTGCCGCCGCCGCGGAAACCAAGCCGCTACTGTACACGGAGTTTCCAGCCCTCCATGACGATGAAGTAGTCGTTCCGCAGGATGGCACGATCGTCACGTCGTACCTGGGTCTCATGAGTACCATGGCGGGTGCTTGCATCCTCACCCTGCCCAGCACAATGCAAATGACCCCCGTGTTGCCGTCGTCGTTTCTGTTGGTCGCGATGGCGGGACTCGCGTATGCTGGGTGTGTTTGCATCTGCATCGCGTGCGACGGCAGCGGCGCCACGTCCTTTGAATCCCTCGCCAAACGTCTGCGTCATCCCATCCAACTGTGGATCGTGCGGGGTCTTGTGATGCTGCTCCTTTTCGGTGCCGTCGTCATGTACGTCGTTATCGCGACCGACATGCTCCAACCGTTCCTTCCTTTCCTCTCGCGCTTCGTCATCGGTGGTCTCTTTGCCGGCATCTGTCTCCCTCTCTGCCTTCCAGACACCGTCGCCGCACTCAAGTACACCAACTCCGTCGTCGTCTGCTGCGTGCTGTACATCGTCGTCGTGCTGGTGTTCCAAGCCGTCTCCCAAGAGAACGCGTGGCCCAGCGAACCCGTCTCCCCCGTCACCTTCCGCGGAGTAGCGTACACCATGCCCATCCAAGCGCTGAGCTACTGCATGCACCTCAACATCCCACAAGTGTACAGCGAACTGCCGCACAAGCCATCCATGTCCATCGTGTTTGCGCTCTTGTTTGGCTCGGGCGTGGCGCTGTACCTCACTGCCGCCTTGGCGGGTTATGCTTGCTTTCACGGGTATGTATGTATTCATGCTCCCTCCCTTTTCTCAACATGGGTTGAAATGTTTCCATATTTTTCCATGTTTCCATATGTTTTCTTTAATTTTTAATTCTTTTTCGATAGTGTTCAATTGGTTGAAATGCTTCCAAGTTTTTCTTTAATTTTTAATTCTTTTTCGATAGTTTTCAATTGTTTTATCCGGAAAATTTCATGTTGAAATGTTTCCATTTTTCCACATTTTTTCTTTAATTTTCAATTCTTTTTCGATAGTTTTCAATTGTTTTATCCGGAATTGTTCATGTTAGCTTTGAATTCGAGGAATATATCGTATCGTCGTCGTGTGTTTTACTCTGTTGTGGTGATTGGGTGGACTTGTATAGACTTGCCATATATACAAATGATGGAGGCTAATAATTATATATATATAAATATATACGATAATAATATATATATTTAAATATTAGGTTTCCGCCGTCGGATATTTTAACTGGGTTTGCAGCCGACAGCCCGACTATCAACGGCGTACGACTGGCATTGGGCGTGTGTATGTTATGTAAGACCCCCATCACATACCAACCTTTGCGCGAAGTGATGGAGGACATGGCGGGTGGACTATTTCCGAAAATGGCGTTTCGATTGGCGGCGACTTCGGTGCGCTATATATATATATATATATATTTATATATCGTGGAAACAGGCCCAATGGCTGATATATATATATATAGGTATTCCTGGTGGCGTCGTGGATTCTAGCCGTGACCGCCAACGACTTAAGCTATGTGATGGATTGGGTGGGAGCGACGGCGGGTGTGTTGCTCTCGTTTGCATTCCCAGGCTTGTTCCTGTGGGAAATGCTCGATCAAGATTATCACCAGCAGGCGTACTCGACCTCTCAAATCCGATGGTATAAGGTGTTGGCAGGGTTTATGGTTATCACGGGGGTGTTCCTGTCGGCTGTGTCCGTGGCCAGAATGATCTGGTTTTACTAACTAAAAACTAATTCACTGTTAGTTAACCGTCATATTGTCCATAACTGTATGCGTAAATAACGTTTGGATGGCGGTAGCAGCATCGACGGACTAAGCATGCCTACTAGTCTGGGATGTGAGCTGTCAATAATAGTGAGATTGTTATTGCTGTTTTCCTTATAATTTGGACTTGTGTGCTGATTCGCCCAACCTATCGATCAATTCGTTGTATTGTGCTTTCTACTCAAAATTTGAAATCAACCGCCGCACAATCACCGGATTTTCGAAATTTCATACTCCGAGGATAAAACTAAGTTAAAGATGTATCTTTGTACTACTAAAATAGATATTTTTAGCCAATCAAATTTCAACCTTCATTCTTTGTAGCCAATCATACTCCTTCTCTGACACGATTCGCCCCAAAATAGGCAAATTTGACTGAAAAGCACAATACTAATTGAAGTCACACACAAATTTTACGTTGATGATTGTTGACTGCAATATCTGATTGGCCAAATACTTTTGCCGATTCTTCTGTACATTTGTTGACTTATGATTGGAAATCGTAAGACGACATGTGCATGTCAATTTATTTTGTCCAGTAAATGATTTAATCCACAGTGATTAGACAAAATCGAATGCGTGCATTGTTCACAGCACTTTCACACAAAACAGACACCATCTGCCGACATGAAACCCTCCAAGTCCACATCATCACAACACCATTCGAGGTATTATGTTGTACTTCCTCTGTTCCAAATTAGTACCGACATTTCAAAATCACACTTTTTCCAAATTACTTGCGACATTTCAATCCCATTGGTCAAGAACAAAATACTTCCGTGTTATTGGACAAAATTCTGACTGGCCACTTCGCCTAATCGAGAGAGACATTGGACATGAGCGCCCTGGAACGACGCAGCGCATCCTTTCGCATATGCGGCAAGCGGAAGTGGTTGCCGCCATTGTTCTCCAGAACTAGGCGCATGACCGCTTGCAATGAGAGAAACACCTTTTCTAGTGTATCCCCACCGCTGAGTTGAAAGGCGGCGTATGTTGCATAAATGACATCACCCAGTGAACGACTGACCAACTTGTACTGCAGTGTTTGGATGGAAGCAAAGAAACCCAGATCCAAGACATTGAGATCTGGGCTGTTTGATGGCTGGCATCTCACAACAAAGGACCACCCATCAGTCGAAACGCTCGTGACGTCAGCATCGGTCAGGCCGCCATGAGGAGTCGCATTGTCGTGCTGAAGCACGACACGTTTGCTCGCGGAAGGGAACTTCGCCTTGATGACTGGAATAACTCTCGTCATGACATAGTTGCGGTACACATCAGCGTCCACATTCACCAAACTTGGGACAAGTGTCCCCGCAGGGCGATTGCGGG
>NW_009798284.1:394087-422146 GCF_000520075.1 Aphanomyces astaci
TTTTTACTCTCTCGGAGTACCTATTGCCTTTTGCTCACCTAAAGTTTGGATCTGACTTTGTTTTTCAACAAGACAATGCTCCGATTCATACCTCGGCGGAGACAAAGCAGTGTTGTGCCGACCAGTCCATTGACATGCTGCCTTGGCCTGCGCGTTCGCCGGACCTCAACCCAATTGAGAACCTTTGGTCCACCATGTCGCGCGTTGTTTACAACAATGGTCGTCAGTACCAGAGCGTGGCCGAGTTGCGTGCTGCAGTGTTGCTTGCGTGGGACATGATTTCCGATAAGGAAGTCAAAAACCTCATCGACTCCATGCATCGCTGATGCTTGGAAACTATTTGACGCAATGGCGAGAAGACTCATTATTGATTGAGCAATATATTGAATTTTGTATTGCAATTTGTGTTCCTTCATTTTGTCCGAGTTCAAAATGCAAATATTGAATGGAAAGTTCTCGACACTGGCGAGTTGCGCGCCGGTAGGTTTTCTGCATTGCTATTGGCTCATCACACTCAAACAGCCGCCCTCAATTCTCAATACTTCATGAGATATGAAATGAATCCCTAGGTTTTGTCCATGAGTGTAGAACGTGCTCTTACCCCCCTCTCACTGTTATAAAGCCCCTTCCCAACAATTACTAGTACTTTACATGCAACACTGTATTACTTGTGGCTGCTGTTGTTTTACATGGTGTAAATTATGTGTAATATTTGACAGACCCCGGTGTTGTGGTTGGTGACTTCATCCAAATCCCATCATGGCACAGATGGTCCTCAAACCAACACGATACGAAAAGGTAGTATGACTAGTAGTGACTACTTGTTCTGTTTTCTACTACTACGTGGTATTAATACGTAGTACTAGTATTTACAGTAATAGGAAACAGAACAAGTCATGATGTAAAACGAATAATAAATTATGTAGCCAATAAGCGAAAAGAAATTTCAGAGTGACCAATCGGAGCAAATCAGGATCGATTTGGGTGTGGGTGGGTGGAGTGATTTGATGTTGGCTGCTGTCTGCCGACGAGGGCAGCGGCAGTCGGTCCTGCGCACGACGTCGTGGCTCCAGGCATCCAGTCGTGCCCTGTTGTCCTCCGAAGCGACAACGGCCAAGCCTATGATCAAGCCATTGTACTCGATTGAGAAGCAAAAACAGTTGCTCCAAGTAGTCCAAGCAGTGCACAAAGAATCAGGTCGACCGAAGGTCATCTCAATCAAGACGCTGTTTCGAATCCCCAGCAGCGACAAGTACCCCCTGGCACTGCAAGGCATTCGGTTTCCAGTGTCTGAACTACGAAAGGAGAAGCGTGAAGGTCGACTGGATCCTGACATTGTGGCCGCGTTGGACGCCATTGGGTTTGTGTGGAACGCGGACCAGTTCCAGTGGAGCCAAACCCAGTTGGCCTTGACCAAGTACAAGGAACTCCACGGCAACTTGCTCATTCAATCCCATTTCAACGTCCCGAAGGATGACCCGGTATGGCCAACGGAGCTCTGGTCCAAGAAACTGGGTGTTGTAGTGGCTCGAATTCGAGCGCACAAGACTACACTACCCCCAGAGAAGAAGCAGTGGTTGGACAGCACGGGATTCGTCTGGGACGCTGCTGAACTGCATTGGAAGTCGAATCTGGCGGCACTGGAAACGTTCAAGGCCATCCATGACCACCTTCTCGTGCCTTCGGAATTTGTCGTGCCAGCAGACGACCCGCAATGGCCCGTCGAGATGTGGGGACTCAAACTTGGGAAATTGATCTCCAGGTTGCGAAGTACCACCACTTCGTTGCCCCCCCACAGGCTCGATGTGCTGAATTCGCTTGGGTTTGTATGGCGAGTGAATGCCCGAGTTGTCCACCGCAGCCCACCTGCCAACTTTTCGCTCAAGGAACAGCAGCACATATTGCAAGTCGCTCGATTTCAACTCTCGCAGCAGCGCCATACAAAGTTTGTGTACTTGCCGGGTCGATTCAGAGTCCCCGATCAAGCCCCGTGGCCCCTGCACTTGCATAAGGTCAAACCACTCGACGTCTCACTGTTTCGACGAGCAAAGATACAGGGCAGTTTGGAGCCATCAATTGTACAAGCCTTGGACGCCATGCATTTTGTATGGAACGGGTTAGAGCACCAATGGAGCCTGAATATGGAAGCGCTGGGTATTTACAAAGCCCAGTATCAAGACTTGCTCATTCCAGTTGACTTTGTCGTGCCGCAAGAAGATCCTCAATGGCCAGTGTACCTGTGGGGGAAGAAGCTGGGGATGGTCGTGCATAATTTGCGAGGTCGTGAGGCCAAACTGATGCCAGAGCGACGGCAAGCGTTGTATGCGATGGGGTTTGAGTGGGATGCTAACCAAGCCCAGTGGCAATTGAACTTGGCGGCGCTCAAAACCTTCAAACAAGTATATGGACATGTGAAAATCCTTCGAGAGTTTGTCGTGCCATCTGAAGGCGGCTACTGGCCATCGCGGTTTTGGGGATTTCGTTTGGGTACCTATGTCAACTCCCTTCGGATGCGTGTCGACACATTACCCAGTGAACAGCGACATGCATTAGACGAGATGGGGTTTGTGTGGAAGCCATTGGTGGACCAGTGGAACAACCGCAATCTCTTGGCGTTGAAGACGTATAAACGTATCTATTGCCACATGAAGATTCCAATGAACTTTGTCGTGCCAGACCAAGACCCCAAGTGGCCACCGCAGCTGTGGAACATGAAGCTGGGGCAATTGGTAGCCAACATTCAGGATCGGCATCATGGGTATCCTGCCAGTCGACTCGACCAGTTGCACCAACTCGGCTTGGTACTGTAGTCGATGAATATGGGGAATCCAATGAAAATTCAGCTCACTATGATGTTGCGTTACTATAACGTTAGTGATGAATAAATGCATGAATAGTAAATACAAGTAGTTTGACGGATCTTGGTGCGTGACGATTCCAACTCGTGCAGATCCTTTGCGTCGATTGCTGTTTTGGGACCTTACGAGGCAAATCATCCCATATGATTGATTGCACTCTAGTTTTTTACATGTCGATAGAACTAATAAACTACCAGTATCACGTTACTGTAGTAGTAGTAGTACTACCGCAGCCACAGTCGCCGACGGTGCGGCTGGTGTTGGGTTTCTTTCAGGACAGACTCTCCAATCTCCATGACTCGCTTTCTTTCTCGTTCCATTTCCAACGTCAACGCCAGCGGCAACGGTGATGATCTCACCACCGCGGCGCTTTTTGGTCGAGTTTGCCCGTGCTTCGATGGGGCTGCTTCCCTCGACGATATGTCGTCAGTCGACAGCGACGACATGGTCGGACCTGATGTATTTGAACTTGAATTGGTCAAGAACGTCCACTGCTCCAAGCTCATCGTTGGAGGGGGCGCCATCTTGTTGTTTACGTCGTCCACTGGTCGTTCTTCTATGGGAAGTTGTTGCTTAGGGGGTGGGGGGTGGTACTGCCTTGGTGTAGTCATGGGCATCACTGGTGCTTGTCGAGTGAATACTCGTTGATGGAGGGCACTCCGAGGTCGTCGAGGTAACGTCTTGGGTCGCTCGACCTTTCCCCCATGAAGTTTCTGTACAACTTGCTGCACCACTCGCATGACAAATGTCGTGGCTACTGTATGGTGAACATTCGTTGCTCCTTCTTTGTCCCTGGTAACAACCCTTGGTTGAATCGTTTGGGGTACTTTAGTTGGTTGTCTATCTGCTGGCCTCGCCGTTTGCGGACGCGGGGGCTTGGCGGCCTTGGGGGGGTGGGGGGGCTTTTTTCGTAAATAGGGGTGGGGGGTACTGATGTGGACTGGCCGCCTCGAGTTGCCGTGGGCTTCCGTCGAGTCTGCCGGTACAATTCTTGCACGAGGGTGGGCCGCCGCCTATGTGTATATACAATGCACACATCATTGAGCGTTCATGTTCATATGGAATATATATTATATATATACGCTTCAAAAATAAAAGATGTCAGTGTATAAGAAATTTATAAGTTTATTATCAACTAATAAATACTAGTACATCTGAAATGTGACTAAAGGAAATCTGTTTAAGATAAATATATACAGAGTAGGTAAAACAAATACTGAATATTTAATGGCATCATAACTACGGCATACAAATCCAAAGGCGGTAGGTAGTATTGTAGATTAAAAAAGGCTACTGAATTGATTAATCGATATATTAAATATAGTGAAGTAATTAATAAAGACTACATCTTGGTACGTCCACACGATCAATTGAATTCAATCGTTTAATCGAAATGGCGCACATCGTATACGTCAGTCAGTCTGCCGTCTCATGCTAATAAAATGTGAACAATTTATAGTCCAGTTGAAGTCATTGATTTGAGATGACATAGCCATCTATAATTTACTATTCACTTCATGGTGTAGATTAACGTATCTGATTTTTTATCCTTTTTAGATTCATTTTTTATTTTTACACTACATTTAAAATTGATTATGTTTACATTACATTCAAAAGAATCAAAAATATTTCACAAATAAATAGAATTAAGAAAACTATTAAACAAAGATTATTATTAAATACGGTAGTATCGAAACGACGTCCGATATATCACAAAATGCTTGCACCAGTAGGGGGTAGTACAGTATATATATATTTGTATACAAGACCTCCACACTAGGTAAATCACAATACGGTACCGATTGCGGGCGTCGTAAACGTTGCATGAGCATGCGTTTGTGCAATGTTTGCAACGTATTGGGCGGTGGCTGTACTACTGTCAAATCATCGTGTGTCGTTGGGGGTGTCGTGGGCGGTTGCTTCTGTCGCGTCGGGCGACTAGTTATAGGTCTAGTGGTCGTACTGGTCAGAGGACCCCCCTCCCCCCCTCCTCCCCCCGCAACGTCCAGCTGGTTGGTCGACCCCCCTCCCCGACGAGAGCCAGGGGGAGTAGGGCGTTTGATCGGGTGGTGGCGCTTCGTAAGCACAGTCGTGTGGGTCCATCCGCACTGAATTTGGACAGCCCCGTACCCAGCTAACGCCGTCACCTGAACCGGCTTCAAATGAACCGACCCATCGCTCTCCATCCCAAGCCCCCCGTTGATATCGTATCCCCACGTCCATACATCTCCAAGGGCGTTGATTGCTGCCGAGTGAAAGTGCCCCAAACTGACCTATATAATATATAATATTTAATATAGGTTGATGGACGAGATAGATTAAACAACCAATATACCTCCAGGATAGGAGACGCCGTAGGAAACGTCACGAGCGTAGGAGACAGCCGAGACCGGACGTCTCCTACGCCCAGCTGCCCAAAGTCATTCGCGCCCCACGAGTACAATACGTCGCCGTCGCTGATCAACGCCGTGTGCCGCCCGCCGCATCGCACCATCTAGACAAAACATATCATTTTTGAACATTTTAAATATATATACATATATATATTTGTTGCCTACTTTGGGTAAGATTTGGAGCAATTGGACGGCCACGACGAGCGTGGGGACGCTGAATGTCACGGATGAATTGTGTCCGAGGCGTCCATCCACGCCGCATCCCCACGTAAACAAATCGCCTACGAAAATGATATATAAATTTGTCTATATTTCAAAAATATATATATTACATATACTTGAAAAAATATTATCATTGAATGACGAATAATACAGTAACACGACAAAATATACAAGCGACGGGATAGTATTAATTTATACCGTGTGTGGAAATACATGCGCTGTGGTGCACTCCGGCCGCCACTTGGTGGATGGCATGGTCCACCAGACTTTCCACTCGACTTGGCACACAACTGCGCCAGCCTAACACGATGCATATATATATATATAAATTCGTTGCCTAGTGATATAGATATATATTATTACCGTGCTCCGTTCGAGATTGGCGGTGCCCAAAGCCTAGCTGACCCGCCTTGTTGTGCCCAAACGCGAGCACGTGCTGGACGTCTGTGATGGCGAGCGTGTGAAACCCTCCGCAGGCCACAGACACGACGATCGTGCCGTCCATGAGCATCGCGTTGGCCGTGTCCGCCTTGTCAAACTGCACGGGCTTGGGGGCGTTGATGTCCAAGTAGTTGCAATGGCCCAACTGCCCAAATCGACCGCTGCCCCACGTAAACAGTTGGCCAGCGCGAGTGGCCACCTAAATAAATAAATAAATGCATGAGATTTATAGGTCCATCACGGGTTTTATAACCACATATAAGCAAGCACTGTCTGCGTAATAATAATAATTAAAAAAGAAAAAAAAAGACGACGTGTGGACTATTTTCACGACTAAATAGGTGTCACACCAAAAAAAGGCAAGTTCCAGGCCAAGTATTTTCCCTGCATAGTATGGGCGAAGAGAGGCAAGCAAATTTAGTTTCTCATTTTACAATTTTCCTGATAAATCTGCATATGAATTTCAATTTAGTTTAGTCATAATTGGCTTACAAAGCACTGGCCGCGTAATAAGAAAAAGAAAAAAGAATCAAATCAAAGACGAATACTACTATTAATAGTATTTCAGACGAATCCGCAGAAGTATTGAGCCAATCAGATTGCAGGAAACTATCATCATCATCAGTATCTAATTAGTGTAAGACCTACATTAGTGTGATTCCAATCACCACCACACGACTAATTTTTACATACAAAATTCAGTACAAAGCATCGATCGATGAATTTGGTAAATCAGCACAAAAGTCCACATCAATCGACACCGTGTATATATATATATATAAGGTGTGTCGAACACTAGTATACTCGATGCCAAGCTCTCGGGTAATCACATACCGCCACGTGGTGCTTTCCGCAGCTGAGGGATACAATAGAGGGGCGTTCCTGGGGCGTAGCAAACAAGTGCGACGGCAACAGGCATGGGGTTTTCGTGCTAAAGCTGGCGTGGTTGCCCAGTTCACCATCGGTACCTTGGCCAAACGCAAAGGCGACGCACGACTGGGAGCTCGCGACCACGGTGAAGTTTTCTCCGCACGCAAGCGAGCTAAAGTAGACGTCTCTTGGGGGATGGGAAGCGGAAGAAGAAGCAGGGGATGGGACGAGGAGGGTGCTTGGGTCGTGGCCCGATGGTGCAGGCGGCTCCTTCATCCCGGGGATCAGCAGCGGTGTCCGTCGAGCAAATGTGTTGGTCGTCACGTCCTGCAAAATCGCATCGCCCCCAAACGACCACACGAACGCCGCTTCGTTGCCGAACACGGTGACGTGGATCGGATGGACGTCCAGCTGGTCGAAGCGCTCGTCCTGGCTGAATATGCGATGTTGGATGCAAATGTCGTCATCGCGGGTCACGTCCACGGCCTGGACTCCCACAGCTACAAAGAATATCTCAGAAAGGGCAGATGAGCAAGAAAGGCCAGACAGGGAATGGGGGACAGAAAGGCCAGACCAAGGACGATGAGGATACATACCTTGAGGGAGCCCGTACGTCGTTGGGGTAAAGCAAATGCGCGAAGCGGAGAGCCGGACGGAGCGAGTCCGGTCGTTCTGGACGAGTAAATGGATCACCACGGTGGACTCGCACGGGACGGCGAGCCAAATGGTGTAGAACCCCATCGTGCCGCCGTACACTGCATGGAGATGGGTCTTGGATACGTGCACGAGGACGGGGCCAGTGTCGTTGAAGGACGTGGTGGAAGAAGCACAACATGATGCCGTGTTGCTGGTTGAAGCAGCAGGAGGAGCGGCGTAGATGGGTTGCTTGCGCTTGAGTGTGGGCGACTGCCGCGTGGGTGAGGGCGACATGGGTTGACGAAGGGACGGGTCGTCGAAGGGCTTGTTCACTGCCTGTAGGTTGGCGGACGCTTGCATCAAGCGCGAGTTCACGCGGCCCCGCGGAGGCGGTGGGTGGGCTACAGAAGGCTCCATGCGGTCCCAAGCATGACTTCAAAAGTACACAGAGCTTGCGGTTACAGTGGGGTTTCGTCGATTATTTCTACCAATCATATGGTATTCAGTTAGAATCGCTACCATTTATCACCAATCAACAATGGATAATGTTCATATGACATTTCGATTGGGTGAAATGTCATACTAAATGCGTTTTGATTGGTCAGTCATTCCACGAATCAAAATGGTTGGGATGCAATACTGGACGTGGATTGGTTGGGGTTGACGATGTTTGATTGGTGGAATGCAATTGTTGATTGCGTTTGAGCAATGGAAGCACCGCCGACGACAACGACACCCGAAAATGAGGCGGCGCCAGCAGCAGCACATGAGTTCTACCTTGTGGTGTCGAATGTGATGGGAAGGAAGAACCTCGGGACGTATCTAAGGACGGGAACGGCCTTCGGTGTCAAGCAAGTCCTCGTGGGTACGTCCATCTTGATGGCATGGGAGGTGAACTCACGGAAAGAGGACATGTAGTCGGGTCGGATCGATTTGGAACCCATGGAGGGCACAATGCACACAAGTACGTCGACGTCGTCACATTCCACACGTGCGACGACGTGCATATGTACCTAACGTCGCGTGGGTGTCGGATTCTCGGCTTGCACTCGTCCACGACGTTGAACAACACCCCTTCGTCTACATGTACCGTTTCCATACTCTTTTCTTTCGCCAAGACGAGTCCATGCTTGCTAACGCTAACTAGGTCTGGACAAGGACACAGAGTTCGCTCCATGCACTGCGTTTGTTGTCGGGAACGAAGGCGGCGATTTGTCCCTGGACCAGCGCCGCATCTGCGACGGGTTTGTGCACATCTCGCATTATTCCCCACGTCGCAGTTCTCCAACCAATGCGCCGTTCGAAGTGGATCTGACTGTGCAAGTGGGCGTGCTCCTGCATCGGTTTACGACCTGGTCGGGCCAGTACACCGAGCGAAGCATGCAGGACACGACCACACGCGGCAAGTTTGCTCTGGCCTCCCGCGCCCCCCGACAAAAGGCGGTCGATCTGTCTGTGACACGGGGCCGCCAAGCCAATAAGGAAGCCGTGGAAGCCCGCATGGACGACGACCTGGACTTGAACTGGTTTGAGTCCAACGCTGACAATCATGGAGTATATTAGGATAACTTTGAGAGTTTTCGCTGGACTTTTGTTGATGCTTGGGCCAAATTCCTGGGTCAAATATACTAATCGATGATTGGTTGAAAGTTCTCAATAGTGTAATTGGATTAGCTACGTAATACGTTATAAACAGTTCACATTGGTGGAAGATTGGTACTACATATTAATAATAGTACACCATTTTGCAGTATACTAGTACCGATCCTACTACACCATTTTGCAGTTAACGAGTTGGACGAATGCCCGATATATTTGGCCGTGTGCCCATTTAATTTGGTCGTGTGCTCGATATAATTGGCCGTGCCCAAGCAATTGGCCATCTGCCCAATGAATTGCGTCGTGTGCCCCACTTGGGCACATGACCAATTATATCGGGCACACAGCCAAATATATCGGGCATTCGTCCAACTTGTTAACTGCAAAATGGTGTAGTAGGGTCGGTACTAGTATACTGTACAGTACTACTATGTCCAACCACATAAACGTCGGTTGTACGTGTTGGTTACTACTACATACTTACTACTAGTATGTAGTACCTGGTGGGGTAGTACATAGTACGTTAGCATGTGTGATTGATTCCGTATGCGACACAGGATAATACGTTGGTACAGTAATGCACTTTCGATGTGGTAGTTTTATCTCTAAAGACTACAACCAAGCCGAGCTGGTGCAACTGGTCGAGTTGATACCTAGGTTGGTGGCTGAGATACCGTATACTATTGACAATGTGTCCCAGCTTCATGTTCCACAGCTGCGGTGGCCACTTGGGGTCTTGGTCAAGTACAATAAACTTCATTGGAATCTTCATATGGCAATAGATACGTTTAAACGTCTTCAACGCCAAGAGGTTGCGGTTGTTCCACTGGTCCTCCAATGGCTTCCACACAAACCCCAACTCGTCTAATGCATGTCGTCGCTTGTTGGACAATCTGTGGACACGCTTCCGAAGGGACTTGGCAACATAACCCAAAGGCAACCCCCAAAACCGCGATGGCCACCAGCCGCCTCCAGATGGCACGACACAATCTCGAAGGGCATTCACATGTCCATGCACTTGTTTGAAGGTCTCGAGCGCCGCCAAGTTCAATTGCCACTGCGCTTCGTTAGCATTCCACACAAACCCCATCGCATTCAACGCTTGGCGTCGCTGTGGCATCAGTTTGGCCTTGCGAGCGCGCAAGTTTTCCACGACCATCCCCAGCTTCTTCCCCCAAAAGTAGGTTGGCCATTGTGGATCTTCTTGCGGCACGACAAGTCAACTGGAATGAGCAAGTCTTGATACTGGGCTTTGTAAATACCCAGCGCTTCCATATTCAGGCTCCATTGGTGCTCTAACCCGTTCCATACAAAATGCATGGCGTCCAAGGCTTGTACAACTGATGGCTCCACATTGCCCTGTATGTTTGCCCGTCGGAACTTTGAAATGTTCAGTTTGACCTTATGCAAGTGTAGGGGCCACGGGGCTTGATCGGGGACTCTGAATTGACTAGGCAAGTACACAAACTTTGTATGGCGCTGCTGGGAACGTTGGACTTGGACCACTTGCAATATTTGCTGCTGTTCCTTGAGCGAAAAGTTGGCAGGTGGGCTATGGCCAACGCCTCGGGCATACACCAGCCATACAAACCCAAGCGAATTCAGCACATCGAGCCTGTGTGGGGGCAACGAAGTGGTGGTACTTCGCAACCTGGAGACCAATTTCCCAAGTTTGAGTCCCCACATCTCGACGGGCCATTGCGGGTCGTCTGCTGGCACGACAAGTTCCGAAGGCACGAAAGGTGGTCATGGATGGCCTTGAACGTTTCCAGTGCCGCCAGATTCGACTTCCAATGCAGTTCAGCAGCGTCCCAGACGAATCCCGTGCTGTCCAACCACTGCTTCTTCTCTGGGGGTAGTGTAGTCTTGTGCGCTCGAATTCGAGCCACTACAACACCCAGTTTCTTGGACCAGAGCTCCGTTGGCCATACCGGGTCATCCTTCGGGACGTTGAAATGGGATTGAACGAGCAAGTTGCCGTGGAGTTCCTTGTACTTGGTCAAGGCCAACTGGGTTTGGCTCCACTGGAACTGGTCCGCGTTCCACACAAACCCAATGGCGTCCAACGCGGCCACAATGTCAGGATCCAGTCGACCTTCACGCTTCTCCTTTCGTAGTTCAGACACTGGAAACCGAATGCCTTGCAGTGCCAGGGGGTACTTGTCGCTGCTGGGGATTCGAAACAGCGTCTTGATTGAGATGACCTTCGGTCGACCTGCCTCTTCGTGCACTGCTTGGACTACTTGGAGCAACTGTTTTTGCTTCTCAATCGAGTACAATGGCTTGATCATAGTCTTGGACGTGGTCGCTTCGGAGGACAACAGGGCAAGACTGGATGCCAGGAGCCATGACGTCGTGCGCAGGACCACTTGAATAAAGTAGTAGTATAGCTTAATTCATAATGCGAGCAGTGCTTTCCTCTCAATTGATGTATTGCCCGTATACTTCAACGATTCATCCAAAATTTGAGTCGTGCGCAGAGCTCACTTTTCGATTTACCTCAAGGTTCGCACCATCGATGGACGCGCGGAGGCCATAGGCAACATGGGCGTTGGTATGTATGTATGTCACGTCACAGCAACGATGCTGCATGTGTCGTTTAACGACCATATCTATATTGAATTGACTTTTTATTGCGTGATTTCCATTTTCATCGGGCACACGACACAATTCATCGGGCACATGGGCAATTGCTTGGGCACACGGCCAATTATATCGGGCACATCACCAAATATGTCCAAATATATCGGGCACTCGTCCAACTGGTAACTGCAAAAAGGTGTATAAATACTACCGGGTACTAATGTTAGTATTAATACTCCGGGGTATTAGTAATAGTTTACCACTGTGTTTTTGCACAGAAAAGAATTAGATTCGACAATCACAGGTACCCTTGGGTACACATATAAACACATACTACGTAGTATAAGCAAAGGCTTCGAATCTGGTTGGATTAGGTAACGTTACCTCAAGCATCAGAATTTTCGATTTCCGGTACGACCATTTTGAGCCTAAATACACTCTATTTAGGGCCTAAACGCCTAATTTTACGGGGATGAGTTTCTATATCCGGATAATATCAGTCACACAGTGGCACTTTGATTGTGTTGAACCACAGGGCCTTGTGACATCCGGATAATAATTGGCCAGTTTTGATTGGTGGATATCCTTTGTGTTCACCAATGAACGATAAGTTTGGTTTCAAATCCGGATACCGTTCACCTTGGGCGTTTGGCTGAAAAACCACAATCGTGAATCCGGTGTCGGCAACGAATCTTCTACCGCCGCCGCCGCCGCTCTCATGTCCACCCACAATGATGGCAAGGCTTCCCCGTCCACCCCGATGACTGCCCCTCCTTCCCACTCGACTGTGATCCACATGCCATCCAAATCGACGTACACACCTCTGCTAGAACGAAGCGACTCGACGGCATCGACTTCCCAAGTCAACCAACGCGTGCTCGTGTCTGCCGTCGCCAACTTTAGTACCGCGGTAAGCTTCCAAGTTCGAGTAGCTGGCATCTTAACGGCCGCGTAGTACAATCTGGCGATCATAGGAAGCGTCGTGCCCCTCGTCACCGAAACAAATCCGTCCTTGGACACATCCAGCATCCCCGCAATCACCGCCTGTTCGCTCGTCGGCGCGATTGTCGGCCAGCTCATCTTTGGGTACATCGGGGACGTTCTTGGACGCAAGAAGGTACATTCCACCCCTCCATGTCTTTTCCACGTCTCACGCATCCTCAGGGTATGATCCTCACGCTGCTGCTCACGGTGATCGGCGCGGTGGCGTCGGCGGTGCTGCCTTGGAGCTCGTCCATCTACTCGACCCTCGCCGTCTGTCGGTTCGTGCTGGGCATCGGCGTGGGCGGCGTGTACCCGTTGTCGGCCGCGGCGGCGGCGGAAGGCGGCACCGACCCCGTGCTCAACAACAAGCGCGTGGCGGCGGTGTTTAGCTTCCAGGGATGGGGTCAACTCGCGAGTTTCCTCATGTGCTACATGTTGCTGGAGACGTCGCTCAGCCATGAATGGACATGGCGGGTGCTCCTCGGGTTGGGTGCGCTGCCAGGAGTGTTTGTCTTGCACGAAGCGATCACGTCGGAAGAAACCAGTACGTTTTCGATATTTTCCGAAAAAAATAGATAAAATTTTCGATATTTTAACCGAATCCGTTCGTTGTAGAGGCCTTTTTGAAAAGCCAGCACAACCCGAATCGACTGAGTTTATCCGCGGCGATGCCCATCTATTGGAAGCAATTCGTCGGCACATCCGTGGGCTGGTTCCTCTTTGACATAACGTTCTACGGCAACATCTTATTTACGCCCATCATATTAAATGGCTTGTACGACGACGACGCCGCCATGAACATGGTGGATATTGCGCAGTTTTCTGTGTTTACGTCGCTGATTGCGTTGCCGGGGTACGTTTTTTTCTCTTGCAACGTCCACTATTTTCGACGTTTTTTCGAAAAAACGTCCTTTTTTCTCGACATATTCGAATATGTAAACCAGATGTGGTGTATATATGTAGGTACTACTTGTCTTACTTCATGATGGGCACGATGGACTTCAAGCACATTCAAATGCAGGGCTTCTTCGTGATGGCGATCCTGTTCTTGGCCATGGGGCTGTTTTATACAACGTTGCTGCCGCTCAAAACGCTCGTGTTCTTCATGTAATATGATAGTTACTCCATCCAAACATACACCAACATGTCGTCAAATTCTCGGTGTATGTATATATATATAGGTATGGACTTACGTTCTTCTTTTCGAATTTTGGACCGAATGTGAGCACGTTTTCGCTCCCAGCCGAACTATTTCCTTCCGACGTCCGAGTGCAATTCAATGGCATGTCGGCAGCGGCGGGCAAATTGGGTATATATTTTGCAGCTTGTTATCAATGTAAAGAAAGGTACCTAACTTGTAGTGCCACTGGTGTATAGGTGCAGCCGTGGGAGCGTACTGGTATGGATACATTCAACAATCGTCGGGGGTGGCGATGGTGCTGATTGTATCGGGCCTCGTGTCAGTGTTGGGTCTAGCTGTGACGTACTTTTTGATCCCATCCAAACATTATCGATAGTCGTGATACAAAGCATTGTATACACGAAACTGGAGCACCGCCTAAGCCAATCAAATCACGTTCTGCTGAGTTTCAGCCAATCCGAACGTTTGACCCGTCCGCATGGGGCAAAACCATATATATACTAATCTTTGTATTGTATAGTGTATAACAAGATTAAATTGGATTATCAAATGGATTCGAATGTTATTTGGCGAAATGACACTCAGTCCAAATTTGGGGGAAATGCACAATATGAGATGTCATCAATAGAATTTGAGGCGTTTCGTATTCGACCAATGAAAATTTCAACCAATCAGATTAGCGATTGGCTCGGCTTTCGGATACACTTCCCGTACATTCGTTTATTCGGACCACAATTGTATACCGCTTACGTGGGGCGCTATTTCGTTGCCATAGTTAAATATTTAGAAGTAAATATGCAGCACTTTTCAGAATTGAAATCCCGGTCCTGAGAGACACTCTCAGCTGCATTCTACGGGAGGTCTTGGCCATCTACGTTAACGTAAGTATGCATTTGTAAATCTGAGTTTTAAAGGTTTAACGTGGCAAAATTCAAGTTTACATGCTGTTATTGATAGTATTGTCAAATTTCCCAATCGTCACAAACCGCGCCGAGACATCTCATTGGCTAATTAATTTCCACTTTGCCCTTTCGATAGAAAATCAAACGGATTGTAGTCAATCAGCGACAAGCGTTTTCGTATTGACCAATGGGAGAGATATGGTCCTGTGCTCGGTCCAGCGAGACTGGATGAAAGGGGTCCGGAAATTCATACCGAAACTCCAAAACAATTTAACGTGAATGACGTCGTAGTTTTTAGCCATAGTAAAGGATTGACATAACATTTTGCATAACCCACCTAGTACTGTACAGTACAGTACTACTGTACGAGTAGTAGACAGTAAATACTGTTCGATGGATAAAAGCATTTCATTCCGTCCAACGTGGAACACTGTACCACACTCTACGAGTCGTACTGTACCTAACTAACCTCCAGAAAACCAGATGGACTGTACCGAGGCAAGAATAGGTACGTATTATAGCACCAAGACTGCAAATTTTACTGCTAATTAGCCAATTCACGATAGGATTGCGCAGGTCTTATTAGTACAAGTGGATTGTCGTACGATCAATGCTGATGTAGCAAGCAACCTCTGCAATGTACGCCGCCGCCTCTCCCATCCCACTAGCGAACGCATTTGTTATCGGTGGCTGGTTTTCCCTCGATGCCATTGGCGGATCCCTAGCGTCCTGAAATATGATTGGCTCGCGTATCCGGATACCTGTCGAATGTCACATTACTGCACCCTCTCTTGATGCATTTATTATCCTAGCGTTTGTATGGGTATAGTCGAACGAATGTATTTGATTCCACGACTCAAGAAAAAGGTTGCATGCAAATTATTCACTGTTTGTCTCGCAAGTCGAATGTACTTCGGGCATGCAGCATCCACAACCCCGCGGCAAAGACCGCTGCCGCCATCCTCATCCGACATGAAGGATCATGCAGGTTTCCTGCCTTCGTATGCGCCGCACGAAATGACCGAGAGTCCATCGCCGTCCCCGGCGTCGCAGCACGCGCGATCGTCGTCGCTGTCCATGGACGATCCCACGGTCCAGAAGTCTCTCTTCGACATGTTCAACAAGCGAGGGTACAACCTCATCTCGCCGTCCAAATCGATGGTGAACGGCAACAACGACAGCTTCTCCAGCACCGCGTCGTCGTCCATGTCGAGTGTGATCGGGTTCCGCGAACCCTTGCATGGGCAGACTCCGATCCACATTGCGATCCGTCGGGGAGACGTCCATGTGGTCGAAGCACTGCTGAAGAGCGGAGACGCGGACGTGCTCCAAATGCGCGACGACCACGGCAACACCCCGCTGCACTTTGCTGTCGGCACATCGTCGAGACGCATGTCCGTGTCCATCGCGACGCGGATGGTAGCGTTGCTCCTGGACGCCGGCGCGAGTGTGCATGCTGTCAACCACAAGGGCCTCAGTCCCATCATGGTGCATCTTCTCACGGTCCGGAAGGACGACCCGAGCATCCTCACCATGCTGCTCAAGCATGGCAGCAACGCGAACGCATGTGTGGACAGGGTGCCGCTGCTGCACTTGGCCGTAGCCGCCAAGTTGCCCATGTTCACGGCGACATTGATCCGCCACGGCGCACATCTGCATGCGACCAACGACCTCGGGCAGTTCCTTCGGGAAGTCGCGCCCATGAACATGCTCGTAACCATGTTGGCGCACTTGACGTCGGCGCCGTCATTCCTTCCCCTGGACGCGCATAGCCAATGCATGGACTGCCGCCGCCACATCAAGCCCGCCAAGCGCCAGAATTTGCCCATCTTGTTTCGATGGTTCTTTTTCCGATCTACCAGTACCCAAGCTACGCACTGCTTTCACTGCGGATGGATCTACTGCAGCTCCTGCACAACCATTCAACCAGTTCGCGACGGCCTTCCATCTAGTTGCCGCCGATCCGAAGCTGAGGAAGAGGAGGATAGGCTCAGTCGGCCATTAAGCAAGCGATTACCCTTGTCCAGAAGACCTCCCGCCGACATGAAGAAGGATGTGAGCATTCGCGTATGCCGAATATGTGCCAACTTGCTCAAGGAACGACTGGTCAAAGCTGCCTCTGCTGGGGCTAGAGCCAGTTTATATCGATTTCAACAGCAGCAGCTGCCTTCAGCTTCAACAACATCAGCATCAGCTTCGTTGCACCATACCCCTCGTTGATTTTCAACCAAGAACAGACTCACGATAGTACTACTAGACATCCTACAGATACACATGAATAATATGTACACGCCACCATGACCGATATTAATTAGTACTTACTAGTTTGTACATAATTAATAGTTTGTACCAGTACACAATATATATATATATATATATATCCACTGTGGTGTGAAGTTGAGATTTGAAGTATTATTAATACTACAGTAGTCGTACTTTTGTACAAAATACTAACGTGGCCAGCCAGTGATTTTATTCTTTTGTAAATTCGTCAAGTATTTATCCTAACGTTATACCGGTAGCGATTTGGTGGACGGAACCTAAAAGAGCTCGTCAAGATATGCCACATACAAATGTACACCAACCAGTTCATGATGACATTAATAATTTCGCAAGTCATTGCAGTCCAGTAATGTGCCGAATTTTATACTTGAAATATATATACTACATAGTATAATAGATTGCAGTAGGGTTGTGTGAAAAACAGGCAAGCAGACTGCAATTTATAAAATGATAAAGAAATATTATTGTGGATTCGATACGAATTTCCCGGCCAGTGGCTAATCCAATTTTGTGTGGCTTTGATTGGCTCTTTCAAAAAGAACAAGTATATTCAACCAATCAAACGTCCAGCGTGAGTCAATTTTTTGATACGCGAATTTTGGAAATTTATAGCGAATTCACAATATTTTTACTATTTTTAATTTTGGCGAGCAGTGGCATTTGAGTGGCTACAATGACATTGCACTTTGCGCTTGTGGCTAATCAGCAAGCGCAAGTGATTTCAGTGTGGCCAATGAAATGGGATTACATACGGTAGCCAATCAGCGACAAATGATTTCAGATTGGCCAATGGGAAATCTTTACATCCTGTTGAAGTAAGTCTCTCAAAAATATGCGTCGATTGGATTCATGATATATTAATACAGTACCAAGTCAAAGTCTCGTCAAGGTGTCGTATGTATGTTTATATATATATATGTATAAATATATATATATATATATATATATATATGCGTTGAACAAGTCTCTCAACACACCATCCTAGACAGCAAAACTCTAGTTTTCCATTTTTCGTGGTGGCATTCATCGGATGTGTATTGTTTTTTAATTATGTCGTGGGAAAATCACCTTATCCGACACATTTGGCTCTTGATTTAGACGTTGATTACACGCGCGAGCTTTTGAATGCGGTTCAGAAGCGCGTCGCCTTGCTTGACCGTGTCCTGGTACTGGGCGTTCTTGGCGTCTGGGCGATTGGTTTCAATCACACCCGCCACCTACATATATATATAAATATATCTCATATATAAAACAACCAAAACAACACCTATTTCGATATATATATATACATCGGTATATATCAATACACACAGTAAGAGACAAAGGCAATCGTAGTCGATACTATTTTATATCCCATAGAATCATTGAATTCGAAGTATATATATATATATATATATTACCTTGTCAATCTTGGCGTTCAATCGACCTGCCGAAATAAACCGGCTTAATTCCGTGTCGAGAAACACAACGCCAACGCCGAATGCTGTCGCCATCGATTGCAACGTAACACTACGTTAAGAATCAATATATATATATATATATAATTCAAGGATACATCAATATATATATATATATATATATATATATATATATATATATTCAATGTATAATGGGTGTTATTACCTGCGGTACGCTTCGAGGAATTGCGCGTACGCCAAGATGCGCAATTCACGGTAGATGTACCGGGAATGCAACGCCAGATACTTGTCGCGATTCACATGGGCGTGCAATCCGACTAAAAAAGTCGAAAAAAACGTGAAAAACAAACGAATAATCCTAGAATGTCGACGAAAACCACGAAATAGTACCAATGGCCGTGAAAAATTGCTTGTAGTTGCAGTCGTAGAGTCCGTTCAAAAAGTCGCTCAAGTGGGGAATGTCCCGCAAGACCGCCAAGACTTCGGAGGAATCCACAATCTATATTTCAACAGATTATAAAAATATTAATAAATATATATTTACCTTTTTCTTCAATTCGACGCGGGAAGTGCTCAGGACGGACGTAATGACCGCATAAAAGATCATCGTGGGATACGACATCAGCTCCGTGCTTGTAAAGGTTGCCACTGAGTCCTACCTCAAATTCCACGTGAAATATCAACTTATATTTCCGTTTTCGATGCAAAATAGGTAAATATTTTATCAGAAAATAATATATCTTCATTGAGCAAAAAGGAAGAAATCGAAAGTCGTTTGCAGGTTGAAATAATCAGGTCAACAAATATTGTGGTATATTCGATACAAATTTCCAGACCCCGTCGAATAATCGAATCATGAATCGACGCTATTGGCTAATATCCAATTTTGAGTGGATTTGATTGGCTCTTACAGAAAGCACAGATATATTCAACCAATCACAACTCCAGAGTGATGCAATATTGATTGATATTGGACAAACCACGCGAATATTGGACATATATGTGCACCAAACACCTGAAAAAGGAACAGAAAACAGCGCAACATGGCAACCAGAAGAGCTACAGTACCTGGAAGAGGGAAGAAGCCTTCTTAAAGTCGCGAGCCATGAGAAGGTAGCATCCTTCGTACACCTTGAGGCGGTTGCGTCGGTCCCAGTCGCCGCCTTCGTCGATGAGGACGCGCGCCTTCTTGATGTGCGTCTCCACGAGAGGCAGGTCGGAGAAGAACAGACCCACGCGGATGATGTGCAGCTGGATGATGATCTTCTGGTTCACGGACGTCGGCTTGGCGAGCGCGGTGTGGAACGCCTCGAGAACCTTGTCCTTGTCCCCAATCAACGAGTACAGCCGCGCGCGACCGAGATGCGCCTCCAACACCTCAATGTCCCCCAAGTTCGCCTCCGCATCCGCTAGCTGCGCGTCCAACTTGGTCAATTCGTCCTCATTGTGCTGTCTATACACACACCAGGTACATGAGAAAAGACAAGGAGATGCAACGTCTGTTGGGGTGGGTGGAAGTACTTCATGGTCGCGAGAAGCGCGGTTTCCACGGGCCAGTGGAACTCGGCGGCAACACGCTCGTAGAACGGCGCCATGTGATGTTCCGCGATCAACCCGAGCAGTTTGGTCTTGGCCGCGGCCACTTCTGCGTCCGCTAACGCAGCATGGCTGGTGGTCGCCACTTGCAGCAGGAAGTACAAGTGCGAGACTTCCATGTGGGGGAAGGTGCTGATATCCTCTTCCAACTGCTCCGAGATGTGTCCCGACGTCGGCTTCTTCTTCGTCGCTTCTTCAGGGGCGCCCATGCTGATGCTTGCTTCCTTTTGTCGTAGGATCCTCCCAAAATGAGAGAGCATTTGGGGTGCAAAAGGAACCTCCATCAATGAATACGTACGTACGTCACTGGTATTGGATGTACGAGGTATTTCCGGATACGGATAAAGTTCGGAGAAAACGCCTCGATACAGTATTAATATACAGTATTAATATACAGAGCACAATATTGCTTTCAAAATACAAATCGATTATTGCGATATTTCAGGTATTTCTTGGCACTACAAAATGCAGCTGTATTTATATTTTCCAACGCTACCCTTAGTTTTTTTTATTCGAGGGACATTTTGTGGTGGAGTGCTTCAAACATTTGACATTTTAGGCCGAATCTGGATGCCACAGAAATGATAATGTCAAATAATATTCTGACCGAGAATTCCCTTTTCAAATGGGAGGTGAGAAAATATTTTCGAAATGGTTTGATGTCACCTCTGGATGCCATCATGGAATGAGAACTACGATGGAATATCATGTTGGTAAACAATCAACAATTGCAGTTGAAATTTTCTTCTGTCAGAAAACAGTTTAAATTCGAATTATTATGTCACTTTATATATGTCAGATTTGGTAGCCAAACACACAAAAGCTGTCGTTTGAAAAATTGTCATAATATTTCTGAAAAGTTGCAGAACGAGGTGCTTTCTGACACTTTTTTGTGGCAGAGTGGCCCTTAGTGCACAAAAAGTGTTCGCGGTATTGATGGTTTAGCTTAGTATTATATATATAATCTAGTTTGAGTGTGTTTTGAAATACTGGTATCACTTACAAAGGTCAAATTATAACGTAACGTTAATGAATTGGTGAAACTCTTTTGGCTTTGTATTTCGCGAACAGTCGTACTTCGAAGTAATATCTTAGTTTGTATGTATAGAATATTGATTTACAAAATATTATATCTGGGTGTCATGACGCATTTTTATTTATACATGAACTCAATTCTACATTAAATTTGAATGCATTATAATAAGATACAAGTTGAAATTTGTATTGGACAACATAAAAATGAACATAGTTTTGAATTTCAAGGTGGTTTCCTGATCCTTTGGCTGAATATAATCATATCCATTGAAAACTCCTCATTACAGAATGAAGCCATTGGATTGGATATAATGATACAGTTCGCGATATTGATGAATTACCTTAGTATAAATTAAGTGATAATGGTTTAGGCCGAGTCTGGATACCACAGAAAATTTGATGTCAGATAATATTCTGACAGAGAATTCCCTTTTCAAATGGGAGGTGAGAAAATATTTTCGAAATGTTTTGATGTGACCTCTGGATGCCATGATGGAATGACAACTATCGATAGAATGTCAAGTTTATACAAAATGGGTCCCCCGTTGCAAATCAAACACTTTTCTGTCAGAAAACAGTAAAAATTCGACGTATCATGTCACTTTATATATGTCAGATTTGGTAGCCAAACACACAAAAGAAGTCGTATGAAAAATTGTCATCATATTTCTGAAAAGTTGCAAAAAGAGGAGTTTTTTGTGGCCGCCGAGTGGCCCTAATTCGCCAAAATTTACGATGACTCGGTGAATGCAGCGTGGCTCTACGCGTATGTAAGACCTGAAGAGAGATGCGGTATCGGCTTAAATACAAGACCTCTAGACACTGTCCTTTACCCAAAACTTCTTTGGACTTATGAGCAGATTCGCCAAATGTATCGATCATTCTTTGTACTAACTTACGTAAAAACTTGTCCTGTGGTGATCATAATCACACTAATTTGGGTCCAACACTAATAAGATCCGTGTGATCCAATGCAATGTGCTTGGCTAAATACTTCTGCTGACATTTGTTTGTGTCTATTCATTCTCCATGTCCCCCCAGCTAAGATAAACACAACCATATATTATGCATTCGATTCGAAGTTGGAGTGGGTAGTCCAATCAGCCCAAGCGCAGACAATCGACTAGCCAATGAAATTTCTTCATTCCCAAATCCCAACCAATGATAGTCCGGCTCATTTGTCCCAGTTGAACTCAATATTCGTATGGTTTACAATTGTGCTTTGAGTCGATTTCTCAAATAAACTGCCCAGTCCAAATTTGGGTAAAAAAGGACAATATATGTACAAGTATTTGTACTAACGTTAGCCGCGAAATGCACCTTGAAATGGCCCGTATAGGGGACTACCGGTATACCGGTAGAGGCTGGCATACATCACTGGATGGGATGCGACAGAAGACCACCAAGACCCTTGGCGAAAGCCTGGAGTTTGCAAGTAGTTCCTAGCAGTGTACCAGTATAAAATAGTATTGGACGTTTAGTGTATACAAAATGGGCACATCTAAATAGTGTGTGACTGGCTTCACGTGTAAATCTCGATGTGGCGAGCGCGGCAGGTTCAGCTAGGCATTCCAAGAGGTGATCCCAATTTTGTTGTTGAGTTATGATACCTCAAATTTTGCGAGTTATCCCTAAAACTGTGGGGAGTTGATAACGCAGAGGGAATTGTAAACTGATTGATTGGCGTTATCTACATGCATGACTTCTCTGACTATACTATATCTAATACCAGTACTATACATACGTGCGCTCTGCAGAAGGAACTTCTGGTGTCCATGGCCGAGCACGCCGCACGCCAATCGAGCTTGGTCGTAAACTGACGTCAAGATTGACGTCTGTTCTCATAGGTCGATAACCCTATGACGCCACTGGAGTGACGTCGCTACAAAAACCCTGACCATGACCACCAGTAGTTTCCTCTGTTCAATATGATAAGTACTTACCTCGAACGTTCTACGAGCATACATATACGACCTTAACATACCTTCTAAGCCCATCGGCGAGCATAATAGTGCCCCTGTTGCTTCCCCACAGCCCCGGAACAGCCAAACGCACCTGAAATTGGAGGACCGTCATGAAGTCTACAAAATGCTCCTAAGCTCTTCCGCGGGTGATGAGCTCCCTCGTAGAGTGATTATCAAGGCCGCACAACAGATTGGTTGTCATGTACGGACGTCTGTCGCCTTTGTGCACGACTCTCACTTCGCGGCGGTGGTCATACCGCTGATGCCACTATCAATTTGTGCGGTAAAATTCTACTGGTACAGTAGTACAACGGAATAGTTGTATTATCAATAATTGTACCATTAACAATTTTGTAAAACAATATTGAAGGTATACGAAATTGGAAAATACTGGCCGTAAACCAAAGCGAACAATCAGTGCATTATATGTCTCGACAGACATTTCGGCTGCGTGTAGAATACCCATGGCGCATGAAAACCACACCAAGATTTAAGTCAAAATCCAGGTACACCAAGCCCTTCCTGATGCCAGACAACATCCAAGCTCGTTTAACGTATACATTCCCTTCGTTCGACCTTTGCCAAGTGGACGCCACAGCTTCTCCGACATGCACGAATATGTGCATATCGATGAAAAGTGGTTCTAAATGACATAGGCCAAGCGAAGGTACTATACTGTATAATAGACGAGGAAGTGGCCGCGAGAACCGTGAAGTCGAAGCATTTCATCACGAACGTGATGATTCTTGCTGCTGTCAACCGCCTGCGTTATGACCGTTGCACGAAAAGAGTACCGGTATGGGACGGCAAGGTTGGCTACAGGCCATTTGTACAAGTGTCACCTACCGCACGGTCAAACAAGAGCCAACCTTGAAGAACTTCCCCAGGGCGTATACCAGTACAGTCTACGAAAACTGTAGCCGCACCCCAAAATTTTCAAGTTGACACTTTTGTTTTTACTATGTCCATTACAGAAGCCGATAGTATCATTCGACGCATTCTAAACTTTGATTATATTTTGTTGTTACCTTTTATATTATTTGAAGGTCGCTCTACTTATAGCGTAATGATAAAACGTGTATTTTCGTTGGTGCAAAACAATAGCTGCACTTGCGTGCTTCTTTCATACTTCACGTCCTGTATGTAATAATGCTCTGTTTTAGCCGTAAAGTAGGTTAAAATGACGGCGACGTACATGTACTGCAGATGAAATACATATCTTTCAACCACCCATTCACTAACAAATTATGCCAAGTGAAAACAAACATACCCCAAAAGAGATGATCCAAGCCTACAAGTCACTTGGAAAGTCCAATCAGTATATTGCCCAGGCCTTGCGAAGGAACGAAAACGCCACAAGTAACCTATGGAAGCAACAACTTCAACCCAATTCAAAGAAACGGCTGGGGCGTTGCCAACTTTTCAAGTGGCGCGACATCCGGCGCAACTTCCGTCTTGCAATCCACAAGCAATAAACCTAGTGGAAGTATGGCAAACAAAACTCCATCAAGTAATGTGAGATATTGGTCGCGTACCTGTTGCCCTCTCTGACGACAGTTCGAGAAAAGAACGTTGGCAAACCTGTCGTGTACCATCAAGACAATGATGCGTCCATCCACGTTTGAATACACATCATGGCCTTTCTGCAAGCCGCAGACGTCCCTACAGTGGGTTGGTGAGCTCGGAACCCGATTTGAACTCAATTGAAAATGTCTGGGGTGTTTTGGCTCGCGCTGGTTTTGAAAATGGACGCCAGTTCGACACCATGGAGGCGTCAAGTTCAAACAATACAATACTATTAATAGTATAATTTTGACATAAATATGTTGTTTGGGAGTTGCATACAAATATTAAGTTGTTTGGAGTGATGTCCTGTACTTAACTCTTAAATCAAATGAAAAAGACCAGGACAAATGTAGTATTAGTACCTAACCAATGTTCTGGATCAGAGTAGTAGTAGTTAGTACACATGTGTACAGTACTGCCATACGCAGTATTTATACTGCGCACTGTAGTAGCGAAAGTAACAGGGTCCGAATTAATATTTAAACCGACCTTTTGCTAACTATTACTAGTACTACGTAATACATTCAGACAGTATGCCTTCGGATCAAAATAAATGCTCTGAAGCCTTCAAAGAGAATCGAACGTCCATACAAACGTACACTGTATGTGACGCGATTCCGCTTAGAAATCATCAACAATACTTCGGAGTATAAGAAGTATGAAATTAAGTAGCGCAGAAAAGTCCCGATTATGTCCGTTGATACTGTATGCAAATCACTTCGAAAAGTCCTGATTACTGGTATGTCCGTAGGTATGCAAATCGTCACAAACCCAAGGTATACTCGTTGAATGTACATACTGTACACTCCTTGGTCAGCTTTTACTCCATGATACTAGTACATACTACAGTACTGGTAGTACAAAATTTGGTTCAGCTCTATCCTTCAATAACGTTGTACGACTACAGTAAGCTATTAATAGTGTTTGAATTACTCAACAATATCCTTCAACGACGTTTGGTACAAGGCAAACCAAGTTTACCCAGTACTGTTAGTTTTCATTTCTTCGTGGAATAGTATCTGAACTTGAGCGGAACTCGGAGCGAACAACATTCCAACCACATATACTTCGAAGTATATTGTAATGCCGGGCCATTTCTCGATACAGATTCAGGCGACGAAAATGGCCATGGTTGTGATTGGGTGGGTTGCTTTGGGTAAGACCTTATATAAACCAGCTCGATTGACATCCAGTGCTTCTACACCTACAACCCCCCGGCTGTGTCTACGGTTGACGCACCATGTGTGCTAGCCCAAGCCAATACACTATATGTACTCTATCGATGCTACAGTAGTTACACGCAATGTGAACATGTTTGAATTCGTGTTGAAGTTGCGTTCGTTGCGAGATTCGCTGGAGCTGAGACACTGAAATGCCCCCCGATCGTTCTCAGAAGTCTCGCATCCCACGCTACAGTACGTATCAAAGCAACAGTCTGCAATGTCGTCCAATTGTACAGTATTTCCTGTAGCTGTTCCAATGTACTAGTACGCGTTCATCACTACTAACGTTACCAAGGACTTCGCTAGCTCGTGACTGCCGCGCAAATACTACTAGTACGAAACTAGTAGCACTCGTATACTAATATAGTAACGTTAGTAAACTTTGCACGTCGACACAACCGTAACCCGTTGTACTGTACTTCTACGTACCATATTCGTATACAAATGGGTGTGTAACCAGGATACATACCTGCGCCCGTCTGTTTTCAAACTGGGCCTTCCGCGCCTCAGGTTCTTTCAACACTGACGTCAGTCATCGCATTATCCGATTTGCTCGGTACATCTCACATACACAGATCGTTCGTTACAGTAGCCATCCATGCCAGCCATTGTCGCGCCACTCGTGAAAGCTGCCGCCGAGCTCGTGATGAAGCGACGCCGGGCGTCCATTGGATTTTCCAGGAGATTCTTATATGCAGGCTGGTACAAATGGGCGTACTTGGACTCGAAAGCCCGTCCAAATACATCGACCGAATCCGAACTTCACCAACCCACGGTGGTGCTCGTGCACGGGTTCTCGTCCGACAAGGACGCATGGCTACCCATTGCCAAGTACTTAATCCACCAAGGGTATCGCGTAGTTATGCCCGATCTACCGGGCCACGGCGCCACTACCCCCGTCTGTTCAAGCCACAACTACGGCGCCGACGCACAAGTGGCCAATTTGCTCTCGTTTCTGTCGGCGCTTCAAGCAGCAACTCGCCCCCCGTTGCGTAGCAACAGAGCAACGCCAACTCCTATACACCTCGTGGGGTACTCGATGGGGGGGCTCATTGCAGGGCTGTTTGCAGCCACATTCCCCCGCTTAGTGCGCACGCTCACTCTACTCTGCCCCGCCGGCATCTCCATGCCCACCCCCAGCCCCGTCGTTGCACTCTTCGATGACACTGGTCTCCGCCTCATGGAAGCGTCCACCGTCAAACACATGGACGACTTGCTTCGGTATGCGCAAGGTCCGACGACGACCAAACTCAAACGACAAAACTCCCGCGTCGTTGTGCACATGTATGCCAAGATCCAAGCTGCGCGAAGGGACGTCGTGTCCAAGATCTTTGACGATCTCGAGCCGGAGCGGTCGACGCTGGAAGACCAGCTGCATCGCATCGAAGCGGACACGCTGGTGCTGTGGGGTGCCCAAGATCAGATCCTGGACGTCAGTTGTGCGCACCAGGTGCGGAGCAAGGGCTTCCGGACGATCGTCGTTGAAGGATGCGGCCACGACATCACCCAAGTAAGGCCGCAGTTGTGTGCGACGCACATTAACCGGATGATCAGTCGAGACATCCGGAGAAGTACTACTCGAGGGGTCGACCTGTCACAGAGCGCTTGCACGTCGTACAGCACGACCATGGACTCGGCGTCAACCCTCGATGCCGACTTCATGGAAGTGTCTCCTTGGGATTACTAGGATTATAACGTTAATTTACATATATTTACTACTAGTACTATTTTTAATAGTAATACCCCTGTCCTGAAGTACTATAATAGTAGTAGTACTTTATTCAAATTGTGGATTTGGCGCCGAATCGAATCACGAATCGACGCTCTTGGCTCATCCAATTTTGAATGGATCGGATTGGCTATTACCGAAAGGATAATCATATTCAGCCAATTACAAATTCCAGAGTGATTTGAAAACCAGGTGTATTGTGGTACTTTATCAGTTATTACTACGTAGTACTCCCGAGTACTACGTAGTAATAACTGATAATACTACTTCGAAGTATTTAGTACTGGTATAGTATTATTCTGTTTATAGTAGTACTAGCCCAGTACTACTACTGTGTTATACTGTACGTGGACAAGAACTATTAACACGTACTTCCTCTGTTTCATATTAATTCCATCATATGGAGTCCCAGCGACCCCAAAAATTCATTTTCGTCCAAACTTAATACCCAATATCACAACAAAAAGAGAATCAAAAACTGGAGGTATCGTCTATTCGCCACGAAACACCAAAAGTGGAAATGGGTGGTCATAATCGACATCATCCTAGCTCCACCAGATCAATTAAAATAAATAATTTATTTATTAAAAGAAATCCTGGTCCTGTGACCACATTT
>NW_009798284.1:439555-441878 GCF_000520075.1 Aphanomyces astaci
TAAAAATAAATTGAAAATAAATAGAGATTGAAATATCTGTAGGATCATGCCCACGCGTGCAATATTCTGTAAACGGCAATACGTACGACATGCCGTACTGGCTAGTTGACGGTATTTATCCCCCATACGCAGCCTTTGTCAAAACAATGCCCAAGGCGACGTCTCCACGTGAGAAGGCGTTCAAGAAGGACCAGGAGTCGCGCCGCAAGGATGTTGAGCGAATGTTTGGAATGCTCCAGGCACGCTGGCACGTCTTGACCCGCCCGTGTGAGCTGTGGGATCGTTCGGCCATGCACAACGTGGTAATTACGTGCTGTGTTTTGCACAACATGATTATCGACGACGAAATGGACGATAAAATGTCCACGCTGGAATATTTGGACGACATCGTGCCAACGGACCCATTTGTTGTGACATCCAACATTGACAACGTGACATTGGATAGCCGAATTCAATCGTTTGCGAGGATCATGGATGGTTCTGTCCACACAAAGCTGATGCACGACTTAGTTGAGCACCGGTGGAAACTGTACAAATAAAAAATAGAAACATTTCAAAGAAAAATCGATTTATCATGGTTATTACATCGTCATGCTGATGCATCCAGTGGAGCAGAAATACGTGTCTTCAGGACAATCGACATCAACGCAGCAGAGGTGGTGAACCGAACCACCACAACCGACCGCTTGGCACGCGTGCTTCACAATCGAAGTGTCAAGGCCAGGGCAAGCACCAAACGAACAATACGACAGCTCGGTCTAAATATTTCTGAAAAATTATTGTCGTCACAACTAGAAATGTACCTGATCTGCTGTCATGGACGCTTCAATGATATCACTGGCACCAAGTGAATCTCTCTAATGCTAATGTTAGTAATGAAAGCACATGCATGTCGATGAATAGAGTACTTTTTGGCGCTTGCTTGGAGTAGCAAGGCCTTTAGTTTCCGCCAGAAGTAAATCGGCCCTGGCGCGCAAAACCGCCTCTTTTCTTTTCATGGCAAAGAAGAGCTGTGCCTCCGGATCATCCGGCACCACGACTGTAAACAGTTTCGTGTCAAGAGCACGCTGAGCAATGGAATTCTTGGCCTCCAACGCAGCAACGAGGTCAGCATGCATCTTAGCCATGATCGAGGGCATCTAAGTCGAAATTTTTGTAAAAATATAATTATACTTCGAAGCAATATACAATTCAAAATATTATACAAAAATATAATTATACTTCGAAGCAATATACAATTCAAAATATTATACGTCATACCTTTCTGTTGCTGTTTAGCGCGCTTCGCTCCTAGTGGACGAGTTTCTTGCGACGTATCAAGAGCAGTAGTGGGCGTGACGGATGAGGTCGCTGCAGGTTGTGCGGCGTCAGATGACTCGCGCATCCATTTGGGTTGATCCTTAAGGATCTCCCAGCAATGCATCAATCGAAACGAAGCCTGTTTCTTGTTCCACTTTTGAGCCTTGTAATACTCATGAGCATCTGCTAAGTACTGCTCGTTGTTGTATCCCGAACGCACGATCGACTTCGACAGCTTCAGCGCCGAGGCAAAGCACGCAACTTGCTTGTTAATGGTATCCCTCCAATGTATGTTGAGGCTTTCACCGGTTCTATTGTATTCGAATCGATTAAAGGCTCAATGTGCCGCTGTATGTCCGTGTTCAATCAATAACTGAAATACCTGTGAGTGCACTCTGAATTGCTGTTGAATGCTTCAGCTACACGACCGAAGAAGTTGCTGGCAGTTTGGTCATTGCCTACTACAGAGTCGAGGGACACACTCAGCCATGCTTGGCAAAGCTGGATCTGCTCGTGCACTGTGAAGTTCTTCGAGCGCTCCTTCATTCCGCAACAAACCCAATCGCGAAGTGAGTTCGCTTCTCTACCGGGTGTTTGATTGGCCTATTGATTTACTGAACTCCACCAGACCAACAAAAATACACACAAATTTGTTGGGTTTTTTGTTGGTCTGGTGGAGTCCAGTAAATTTTTATTGGGCTACTGGGCTGGTGCGAACGCGTTTTTGGGAATTTCAGCAAAGTTCAGTAAATCATCCGGTTAAGTTACTGGAATCAGGCAGTTACTGGCACCGGTGCAGATGCTCTTACAACTGGTATTTTAGCTAATTCACTGGGTTTTATAAATGCCAAAAAACTCTGAGCAATAATAATCACATGTGATGCTGAAGTGACCAAACACCTTGGCTATGAATTCCATCGCGTAGTACACGCTACCTGCATTTACTATGCGACGGAACAAGAAGATGGCGTGGTTTTGTACGATGTGGCACCGTACTTACATCGCTGTAAGGTAGAACTCCGGC